>NC_068287.1:1097105-1108105 GCF_025860055.1 Xyrauchen texanus
AGTGCAACAAAACGCAGCAAGTAACCTCAGAACCTAATGGTGATGACATGTACCAAGTTTTGTCCAAATCAATACAGAAATACAGCCTCAAGTTCAATTTTGTGCATTCTTTGTCGAATTCATTGAAGCGCCATTTGACAACAGTATGGTTTATCAAAATACTGTGAATGACTTTTTGTTATGACTGCCTCTAGATGATGCAGACCAATTCTTTTGTAAATCGGACAAACGGCCTTGGACGAGTTCGAAAAAGTAGGTTTTTCAGAAAATTCAAAATGGCTGAAATATTTTCAAGACAGAAAATGACGTCATTTCATTTGCAGCATTCGTCTTGAGCCATGGAATCATCAGAATTTCCTTTCTAGGACTCACAGTTAAAAAGTTACTAACATTTATCATAACTTTCCCACAAGCGGTTCCCACAAGGCTGCCATAGACTTAAGAGCAGAAGAAGAAGAAGCAGAATAATAATAATAATATAATAATAATTAGAAGAAGAAGAAGAAGAAAATTAACAGAAACAATAGGGGTCTTTCGCCCCTTTGGGCCTAGACCCCTAATAATAATAATAATAAGAAAACTAACAGAAACAATAGAGGTCTTTCACCCCTTCGAGGCTTGACCACTAATAATAATAAAACTGTCAATAACAATAGATTTCCTCCTACTGGAGGAATCTAATAATAATAATAAAAATAAAACCATCAATAACAATAGATTCCCTCCTACCGGAGGAACCTAATAATAAAACCTTCAATAACAATAGATTTCCTCCTACAGGAGGAATTTAATAAAATACAATACAATATTATGCTTAAAAGAAACTGGAGCGCAGCTCATATACACCATTGAAATCTGCTATTCCGAAGAACCACACAGTTGCTTACTTTGTGTTGTCATGGTAATTTAATATTTTAATTGCCAATAATAATCACAATTACAATATGAAAGGCAATAATCCACAATTATGATTTTTGCTAAAATCATGCAGCCCTAAACTGGGTATATATTATAATGTGTATGTATTGTTTGTTTCTATTTCTCATATGACTGATACTCACAGTAACACTAACACTGTTACTCTTATTATTTCGGGTATGGCTGGCCATTCTCGCACTGGTCCCAAGTCAGCTAGAAAGAGTAAACACTTCCCTGACTCTGTCCGTGTGTTCAGACCAGATGCGGCGAGTGTCAAAATTCACACTGGTTGCCCTGCCAACAACGCTATCAAATATTCGTGGATGCTCTGACGTAGTTGAAATAGGCGGCAATGTTCGTTCGGAATGCTTGGTTTTGTGAACTATATTTAAAGGGGCCGCAGAACACCCAAACATGTCGACCGGTTTTTGCCGACATATCACAAGTAGCGTTTCTCATGAAATCTTTTAATATATTATATAATTATATTATATAATATTATATAAACTATAATACCTACTTCATCAACTCACCTGGCACACCAACAATTACAGACTCCTTTGTCCACGCATCGTTTGTTTAAAAAATGTATATTGCTGTAAGCAAACAGGGACAGATCATATATTATGGGAAACCCGCCACGGCAATAATCAGTTTATCCTCCATTTTGTCTTTAGAACTAATGTTCGGTGGGAACCAAAGTATACACGGTTGTGTTCTCTAGACTTCGCTAGAGCGGAGCACTTCTATATTCCAATAGGTTGCTGCCGAACCACGTCACAGCTCATTACCAATATGTTGCCCACACTTGAACTTTCCTCTGATGGCCACACCGCCATCTCTCACACTGAGAGACACTGGCTGCCATAGAAAATGAAGGACTTCCGGTCCTATGATGCTGCGAGAAATTGACTTTTTCATGCTGTTTTTAGTCAGGATGTAGTTGCTGAGATATGCAGCTTTACAAACTGTCAGGGATGGGAGCTCGTCCTAAACTGTAGCACCACCAACTGGTGGAAGGAAGTGTGTCACTTTAATAGTGTTGTCATGGCAGTGGATTAAATTACATGAAGTTGTAGTCAAACTGGAATGGTGGCATATATCTATTACACATTGTAGGTTTAGTGTCCATGTTTACATTGGAGTTCTTGCTGTGTCCATCATGCTTTGTTTTCCAAAAGGCAACGAGTGGAAATGGACCCATGCCCTAAGACTTAAGATTTTTCTCTTAAATTTTTGCTCAGATTCTGCCATTTCCAGGCCTCATACTTTAACAAATCCCTCCTAGAGATTTCATCAGATCAACTTTTAAAGGCCTTAGCAATGCTAAATTGCAAAGCTTTTGAGTTTTCACTGTAATGTTTCACTGACGGGCTGACAAAGTTTGATGTTTTGCCATGAAACAGGAAGTTGTTATAAATCATACATACAATATCCAATCTGCCCCAAACTTCAGATGTTTTATAAGAGTCCCAGCCTGAACACTTCTACATGCCAATATTAAGTTATAGTCATAGCACCCCCTACTGGCAGCAGGAAATCACATTTTTACATTGTGGTACACTCTTAAAAACATTTAAGTGCTAAAAAATGCTAATAAAATTGGAGTGATATTCCCCTGGCACAGCAGTCCCAACGTGCACCAGCGTGCGAGGGCCCGTTCAGCCACAGTTTAAAGGGAGGTTACAAATTAATTAATATGCCCAACAAGCCTTGTCTATTATTTTGCTGCTAGATGGATTTGTCCAGAAGCTAATATTGTCAGAACTAAATAATAAATTATTTACTAAATAACTAGTAACATAACTAAGAATTGTTCCCCAAGTGTAAAATTGTTTCCATCCAATCACTTTCCATGTTGATTTGTAATGCCCAATTACTGCAGTAATTTTCAAAAATTTAGAAGCTTTCATGTAATCCCTCTTCAGTAGGTGACAACATTATCAGGTCATCTGCATACAGAAAGCCTTTGATGTCTTTGTCCTCTAGAGTGAGTCCAGGGCTAGATTAGTTTTTAACCACTATGGCCAGTACCTTTATATATACACTCACCAAAAGGATTAGTAGGAACACCTGTTCAATTTCTAATTAATGCACTTATCTAATCAACCAATCACATGGCATTTGCTTCAATGCATTTAGGGGTGTGGTCCTGGTCAAGACAATCTCCTGAACTCCAAACTGAATGTCAGAATGGGAAAGAAAGGTGATTTAAGCCATTTTGAGCGTGACATGGTTGTTGGTGCCAGACGGGCCGGTCTGAGTATTTCACAATCTGCTCAGTTACTGGGATTTTCATGCACAACCATTTCTAGGGTTTACAAAGAATGGTGTGAAAAGGGAAAAACATCCAGTATGCGGCAGTCCTGTGGGCGAAAATGCCTTGTTGATGCTAGAGGTCAGAGGAGAATGGGCCGACTGATTCAAACTGATAGAAGAGCAACTTTGCCTGAAATAACCACTCGTTACAACCGAGGTATGCAGCAATGCATTTGTGAAGCCACAACATGCACAACCTTGAGGCGGATGGGCTACAACAGCAGAAGACCCCACCGGGTACCACTCATCTCCACTACAAACAGGAAAAAGAGGCTACAATTTGCAAGAGCTCACCAAAATTGGACAGTTGAAGACTGGAAAAATGTTGCCTGGTCTGATGAGTCTTGATTTCTGTTGAGACATTGTTAGAAATAAAAGTCTTCTAAACGATAGCAGTGCCTTTTTCTCCATCATTTATTAGTCGTGAATCAACACAAAGCATTGAACCAACGTTGGGGAGCAAAATAAAGAATAGAAAAGCTCACCCTTCTAAAGTCTTGCATTCAAGGATATAGTGCGAAACTAAGAGGGAGGTTTACAGTATTATCCAATGAGAACACGCATTACATCATACAGATATCACAGATAACGATTCCATATGACAAAGGCTCCTTCGAATCCTAAGGATCCTTCGGACCTCTGTCATACACATTCATACAATATACACAAACATACAGAAAGAAAGAAATGAGGCAAGGAGGGGGCTCCGTACAACTCCAAGTTAATATGAAACAGATGTTTGAGAATGCACAGACACAGCATTTCTCTCTTGGACATACTGAGATATAGACCTATTTCTAACAGACATTCAGATGGTAGAGTCAGAATTTGGTCTAAACAGAATGAGAACATGGATCCATCATGCCTTGTTACCACTGTGCCGGCTGGTGGTGGTGGTGGTGTAATGGTGTGGGGGATGTTTTCTTAGCACACTTTAGGCCCCTTAGTGCCAATTGGGCATCGTTTAAATGCCACGGCCTACCTGAGCATTGTTTCTGACCATGTCCATCCCTTTATGGCCACCATGTACCCATCCTCTGATGGCTACTTCCAGCAGGATAATGCACCATGTCACAAAGCTCGAATCATTTCAAATTGGTTTCTTGAACATGACAATGAAATTCACTGTACTAAAATGGCCCCCACAGTCACCAGATCTCAACCCAATAGAGCATCTTTGGGATGTGGTGGAACGGATGTGCATCCCACAAATCTCCATCAACTGCAAGATGCTATCCTATCAATATGGGCCAACATTTCTAAAGAATGCTTTCAGCACCTTGTTGAATCAATGCCACGTTGAATTAAGGCAGTTCTGAAGCCAAAAGGGGGTCAAACACAGTATTAGTATGGTGTTCCTAATAATCCTTTAGGTGAGTGTATATTAAATAAAGTTGGGCTTAGGCTGTAGCTGTAATGTTTGCAGGAAAGAGGTGAGAGGAGGAGGATGTGCAGCTCCTCCAAGGTTATCTCAGAATCAAAAGAATCTTTTTGCTCAGCCGTCAGTTTAGGAACTTCTAATGGTTCCACAAAGTTTCTAATATCCTCATCAGTAGATGTACACATGGAACTATAGAGCTCAAGATATAATTATTTAAAAGCATTATTAATATCAATGGCCCAGATTACATTTCAGTAAGTTGCATAGGCCGACTGACAAAGGTGGGCTAGGCCTACCTAAGATTTTGTTTTATTATTATTCAATCGGTCTCAGACATTTGGCTCATTGGTCGCTTCCACCTGAGAGAGCCCCTCCTTGACGGACATGTCCGTAAACTGTCTCTCTCTCGTCGCACCACCGTCTGCCATCGGCCTTTATCCCTCTCGGTGGCTTAATTAGCCTGATAAGGGACCGAGTGTGTAGAATCACTACCCGGCCCCGCCCCCGCCCTCCGCCCTGCCACACACTGGTATGGACAATTATTTAATTTGGACATTTATTTAAATGTTGTTCGAGCATATGGCTGAATCCAAAATTATGTATTAAGTCCCCTTTCTGCTGATCAGAGTGGATTGTGAAGGAGGTTAATACACTTGGTGACCTTTATGAGAGTGGAGTGAGATCCTTTGAAAATTTGGCTCAAAATTTTGGGATTCCCAGATCTCAGTTCTTTAGATATTTACAGCTGTGCCATCTGCTCTGTACTATTTTTGGAAGTAGCATACACCCCCTAAAGTGGCAGATACTCTGGAAGTGGTGATTACTGCTTTTGGAAAAGGTCATGAGGTATCCAGTGTACTACTCCCTGCTAATTCAGAGTCTGGAGGACAGAGATTTAACTTCTGTCAAGAGATTATGGGAGAAAGATTTAAACTTTTTATTGGAGGAGTATACATAGGAGGAGTTAAAGGTTCAGAGTTTTATGTGTAACGTATTGGGCACTTAAATTTAATTGTGCCCCAGACTCTGTATTTTAGGTGATGGGGTGGGATTTAGTCCTAACCAGTGTTATGTTCACCAGACAAGTTGTTTTAAGGGGATGGAAGTCTGCTGGAGCATTCTCATTTCAGGAGTGGTGCTCGGAGATGGGGAGGGTGGCGGCTTTCGAAAAAGGGTAATCTAAAAGACTGGGGAATTTGGATTTGTTTGTTGGGAAATGGGGCAAGTATTTGGCATTCTTTGAGGGCTCTCAGGGTGGGGCAGTGGAGAGAGAGAGGTTTAGTTATTAATGTGTTAATTTATTCATTAATGATTATTATTTGTGTGTGTGTGTGTGTGTGTGTGTGTGTGTGTGCTCATGTGTGAGCACAGGGGTGTTTGTTGAGGGTTGGGGTGGGGTCGGGGATCGGGAGGGGTGGTAGTGGGAGCTAAATGTTGATTCTGTGTATATATGTTGTGCTTTTCTTTGTTTGATGTGTGAATCAATTAAAAACATTTTAATCACAAAAAAAATTATGTAGAAATAATTATCATTTGTGTAAGCCCCATACTAAGGTTTAGCGTACAGATGCTTGCTTGAACCGTCAGATTCTGCAGGAAGGGATGACAGCAGGGGAGTTGAGCTTACCCCTGCAAAGCATGGGACATAAACCTGTGGTGATGGGGAGGAGGGGGCCAACATTGAGAGACAGTTGAGCAGGCTTATAAATTGGAGGCTGAATCGTGATTAGATGAGATGCCTGATAGAATGAATCCAGAGATATTTCCTGCAAGAACTACGCTTATGCTTATATTTCTTCCATTCGGATCCCCCATTATCAGGACTGAGCCTAGATATTGAAACTGAATAATCTCAGTATGTACAAATTAAATTTTCATCCAAATATGTGTTCTACTTTTTTAACAGGCTGAATGAAATGGAAAAGATGTCCTTTAAACCAAACAATAGTTTAATCTCTTCCATTTATAACATGCAAATGGCATATCCAGTATAATTCTCTGTAGTGATGGAATGTAGGTTTTAGACTGTTCCATGTCTCAAAATATATTATGATAAATCAGGGTTCTTAAATTAAGAAATAATCAATATGCTTGCAGGTGCACTCAGTAACTTTTGTCTTTGTGTCATCTTGGACCTTTTCTGACACCTAGCGGCCTGGATGCAGCATCATTTAGAACCAAACGTTTTCAGTTTCAGGTACCCTTGCAGAAATGTAGTATTCACAGTCAGCCATGATTACTTTAATCAATAAGTGAAAGTATCAAATAACAGGACGGTTATGTCTTAGGAGTTGTTTTTTTACCTTTTTAATGAAGAATAAAATACTGAGTGCACCTTTAAATGAATTCTATTAAACCTAATAGATTGTCACATATAAGTTTCTGAGGTCGCTTGTGTCTGCAGTCTTCCTGTTACGACAGCAAAATAGCTGTCTGTCTTCTGCTAGGATGCTGTCTCGCCCTCTTCTCACAGTCAGGAAGAGTTAGCAAATATTCTCATGCCCTCTTGATTCATTTGGACACTGTTTTATAGGTGCTCATGAGTGACACGCTGATGCTTTGCTCTTGTGTACATTCGGCATGAATTTGCACACATCAGCTATCTCTGCATTGATGACATTGATGGTATTTAGTGGAACATTCTGTAAGGCAGAAGTGTAGAGATGATGATTTTGGCACTGGGGTAGATACCTCTAGCTGTTTTTTTTTCCATATTGATGAGAGCTTTGGCGACATCCACTCTCCTGATGGTGAGGTTGTTTGTCCCAGTATGCAGTATGATATATGAGGTTGCACCCAATACACCTTCCCTCAGCAGCTTCAAAGCAGAATGAGAGGTTGGACACATGTATTTTCCTGGAAACAGTCATCACTGGTCTAGGTGGTCACAGAAGATGATGATGTTGTGTTGTCTCTTTTCCTCTCTGTTGCTGCTGATAGATGATGTTGCGGATATCTCTGACTGGTGCTGATGTCCTTCCTCTTGGGGTTATGAGAGGCTTGAGAAACCAGAGGGGTTGTGGGGATGGGATGGTGTATGTTAACACTGCTGTTGTGTTGGGTTTGTAATGTGCTTAGTGTTTGTGTGTAGCTATTGTCTCATCTCCTCTGATTGTTTCTCCAGCATGTTGCTGTGTTCATCTCTCTTGATCAGCTACTCTCTCACCCTCCTCAGCAACTCTCCCAGCTCCGGGTTGTTCTTCTCCAGCTGTCTGAGCAGTACAGAGCTGTGGAATTTTTTGTGTGCTGAGGTGGCTAGTGTGGTTTTGGAGCTGACAGTTGTTGTGGTAGTTTCCTCTTTAAACAGGAAGTAGTCCTGCTCAAGCCCAGCAAGGTTGTCTCTCAAGACCATCTTTGGAGTTGCAGGAGAGTCAGGGTGACTGTGTGTTGCAGGGGTGCTCGAGCTGAGGACACCATATGTGACTATTGTGGTGCATGACTCTACACTGCTACACTGCAGAAAAAATCTGGTAAAGTCTGAACAGCGTGCAGAGAAGAGAAAGCCGCTGGAATGTGCCGTCAGATCCAACAGAAAGCTCTCTTTCAGAGGTGGGTGAAACAGTCGTGACACACAGCTCGCTGATCACACAACCGTTCGGCTCTGAAGAAAAAATCTGTCTGGCATTCGCTCGCCCGCTTCCTTTATACCGGTATGTCCGGGGGTGGGGCATGCAAATTCTGTCTGCCAAGTTCAGAGGTATGCGAGGCTCTTAGAAGAGACCACTTGTGTCACTACAATCAACAGTGAGTGACAGAAGTGGAACTGAAATGAACAAACTTACGGTACTGAAAACTGCAGTAATACTGGATCCAAAATACCACACTTTTAACTGCATCCAAATTACTACACTGTACTGCAGTTCTACAGTTGTTCTCTAGAACTGCACTCTGCACTCCTAGACTTAATACATTTGCTGAAATTCCATACATTCTTCAAAACTTGACCAATGGCTGCAAACACGATGCGGGGTATTAGCAATTAGCAATTTATTTACATTCAAATGTTTAAAAAGGTTTAAAAGCCAAAATATTTCAAATTAAACATTCACTAGCAATTATAAAAGTGTAAAATGAACATGAAAAAGTTAAAAACAAAAAATGTAAAGGCATCCCTTTTCACAAATTATAAGAGCAAGTACATGCAGTGCACAGTACTGTAATGTAAAGAATCACTGGCAATGTTGTTTAAAATATTTATTTGCATTATTTTTTATAGCTAATTAGAAAATCTATTTGTCAAGATGTATATTAATGTGCATGTGTAGTAATGTTAGAAATTATTCACATTAATGACACAAAGTTAATGAGATCCTTGACTATTAGGTACCAACACAACGTGTTGACTAGTGGGAGAACCAACAAGTCAACTGTACACCCTCTAATACAAATATTACATGCAACTGACCACGTGAGAAGCAAATTTATGGGTTCCTGGGATGACTGAACTCATTTTTCCACCGTGAGTTATTTGTTATCCGATCACATGAGTTTTATCACAGAGGAGCCATGCAAATTTAGTTTCACATACATCACTCTGAGAAACAATAACTATCCAAATAGGGCTTTTTTGCTTTTAGCCCTATTACTGCCCTTATAATTATTCCTCATCCGAATAGTCCAGTGAGACAGAAGCGCAACGAGGCACCGATGAAACGCCGGATGCTTCACTCCACCAAGTTGTGTGAATGAGTCGCACACAAAATGTACACAAATGTCATAATATTAATTGAATATATGTTTCTTTATTCAAAGACTAGCTTGTGCCTAGTTTCTATTTGCATGTGTGAAACAGAAGAAAGTGCTCCACACCAAGAATAGCTTTATTTTTGCAGCTACTTCTGCACAGTTGTGCAGTTAATTTTCAACATTGAAATAATTAATAAGCTTAATTAAAAACACAAAAACAAAAAAAACTAAACAGGGAAAACACACTAATGGACTGGTGATTGTCTCAACTTTTTATTACCCTTCATGAGTTTACATCCCTGCAGTGCTCATCTTTGGATGAGTGAACATAATTAAATGAAAATAGTGAGAATTCAGTCATGCTGCCATCTGCTGGTTGGAGCATAGAATGAAAGCCTTCAACAACCATCATTCACAGCATTCCAGTGCTGCACTTTGTTGCTTTTTGATGTTTTAATTTTTTTTGCTTGGTGGTGCCTTGCTCAGACCATCATTTAGGGATTTTCCAAAATCCATAACCCAATTCTTGTTCTCCCGCCAAAAATTTGGCATGTGACTCGTCCTGCACTTTTCTCTGCACACCCAAAAATGAGGTGTTAAATTGATTGGCTTAATGAGGAGAGGTGTGCAATGAACCAGCACGAACCAGCATAAACCAGTCTATAGCAGCATGGAAATTCATACTTGTATGGATTTCGTTCTTTGAATGTCCAGAAAAATGTCCAGTTTTCTTGTTGTGATTTTAACATTAAATCAAGGTTACAAAAACATTTCTTACAACATTCTCCTAACTTTATTTTCAACCAAATTAAAGTTCTCTGAATGTTTTCTTATCGTGATTAGAACGTTATATAAAGGTTAAAAAAATGTTTCTTACAACATTCTCCTAACTTTATTTTCAACCAAATTATAATGTTCTTTGAGCGTTTATTTTTTATATTCTATGAACGTTAAAATGTCCAGTTTTCTTATTGTGATTAGAAAAGTTTTTAAAGTTTTCCTTCACAATATACAGTAACACTGTTTAAAAGTTTATGTAAACATATATTAATGTTACAATTTTACAATTTTCTAGTTTTGCTTAGAATGTCATTGAAAGGGTAGAGTAATGTTTTTTACATTTTGTTAACTTTATTTTCCCTCACAATTCTTGGAATGTTTATTTGTAATATTCCAAGTACATGGAAATGTCCAGTCTTCCTACCATGAATAGAACTATTGTAGGATAGCATTCCTGCAAAAAAAGAAAATACAACCCTACAAACTATTCTTTCTTATAAAAAATCTAAATCGTAATGTAAAATTATGATATATGAAAAATGTATTAAAACTTTTTGTGGCAGCGGGGGCGTGGTCAAGCGCCCGTCTGGGGAGACACCCCTCGCTGCAGCCTGAAGCACGATGACGTAGCTGGATGGTCCAATACTATGAAGGTAAATCAGTAGCTAAACTCGAGAGCACGTAGATGTGAATTTGAGAACTTGTACAATAAATATTCGTACTTGTACGCGAACATTTACACTCACATCTCCGATGTGAAAACCTGTAAAATAAAAATCTGAACTTGAACGCTGAGATTTGCACTTGCAGACTATAGTCACAAACCTGTATTCTGAATTTGAAGCTGCAGACAAGCAGTCACAAATGTGTAAAATGCCATTCACAAAGATACAACGACAGACACAAACTTGTAATA
>NC_068287.1:1108605-1158605 GCF_025860055.1 Xyrauchen texanus
AGACTTCCGGGTTGACTTATTTCAATCAGGATGGCAAGGAGACTTCATTAGTATCACTATGGTAACTGCCTAGCAACCAGATGGGGTTACCCTAGCAACGAGTAACAAATCACATATCTCTGCATCAGAAAAACGTTGAGACTTCCGGGTTGACTTATTTCAATCATGATGGCAAGGACACTTGACTAGTATCACTACGGTAACTGCCTAGCAACCAGATGGGGTTACCCTAGCAACCGACTAACAAATCACATATCTCTGCATCACAAAAACGTAGAGACTTCCGGGTTGACTTTTTTCAATCAGGATGGCAAAGACACTTCATTAGTATCACTATGGTAACTGCCTAGCAACCAGATGGGGTTACCCTAGCAACCGAGTAACAAATCACATATCTCTGCATCAGAAAAACGTACAGACTTCCGGGTTGACTTATTTCAATCAGGATGGCAAGGAGACTTGATTAGTATCACTATGGTAACTGCCTAGCAACCAGATGGGGTTACCCTAGCAACCGAGTAACAAATCACATATCTCTGCATCACAAAAACGTAGAGACTTCCGGGTTGACTTATTTCAATCAGGATGGCAAGGACACTTCATTAGTATCACTATGGTAACTGCCTAGCAACCAGATGGGGTTACCCTAGCAACCGAGTAACAAATCACATATCTCTGCACCAGAAAACATTACAGACTTCCGGGTTGACTTATTTCACTCAGGATGGAAAGGAGCCATGTATTGTATTACCTTGGTAACTGCATAGCAACCACATGGGCTTACCCTAGCAACCGAGTAACAAATCACATATTTCTGCACCAGAAAATCATACAGACTTCTGGGTTGATTTATTTATGACCATAATTTTTGTTCTTTTCAAGTTATAACGTGCTTTTTGATCGAGTTTTGCCACGGCAAGCACCACTCACATTTTCTTCAGGAAATGTACCTATCTAGTTATTATAATAATAATAATTATTCTTCCACACAAAAATTCGGCACGTAACTTGTCCCGCAGCTTTTGTCACACACCCCTGAGTGAGGCGTCAAATTATGCGGCCTATTGAGGAGAGGTGTGGAATGACTTTTATAAGCGATCGGGGGTACGGTATTTGCCCCAGGGGCAAAAAAGCGCCGAAAAAATCCCATAGACTTAACATTGCGACAAACTTTGACGAGTCACAGCTCCGAGCGAGAATTTCGCAGAAACGTGTGATTTGCCACATTTGAAGAGGCTGGCAGGCTCTGTAAGAGCATACCTCAATATGGGGTAAAAGTTGCACCCCTGGGGGGCAGGAGCTGCCCAAAGTTGCACCATTGACTTACAATGGTGTAGGACCGCCCATGAAATGACATTGCATAGGGATATTGTATTGAACATAGCTCTGGATCACAGTATCATAGAGACAAGGGGGCGGGCTCATTTCACTCAGACGACCAATCAGTCTCTCGCGATCATTGTGAAGCTATCAAGCCATGCCCTCGCAACAATTTAAGGCACCTTAGCAACAAGTCCTATAGACTTCTAATGAAAGACATCAAAGGGATATCTCCGGATAGAAGTGTCATAGAAACACAAGGGTGGTCTCGTTTTACTCGGGACAACAAACAGCCAATCATGAATCACCTCAACACTTCCTAGCCCCTCCCTAGCAACCATTGTCGAGCACCTTAGCAACCAAAATCCATAGAGGGATATCTTCCATTCTGAATGTCACAGAGGCATGGGAGTTGGTTTATATCATTCATACTGACAAGCAGCATTTGGAGTCTCATAATTGGCAGCTGCCAAGCCACTCACTAGTAACTTAACAGAGTACCTTAGCAACCGAGTAACAAATCACATATTTCTGCACCAGAAAATCGTACAGACTTCTGGGTTGATTTATTTCAACCAGGATGGCAAGGACACTTCATAAGTATCACTACGGTAACTGCCTATCAACCACATGGGGTTACCCTAGCAACAGAGTAACAAATCACATATCTGCATCGGAAAAACATAGAGACTTCCGGGTTGACTTATTTCGCTCGGGATGGAAAGGAGCCGCATATTGTATTACCTTGGTAACTGCATAGCAACCACACGGGCTTACCCTAGCGACCGAGTAACAAATCACATATTTCTGCACCAGAAAATCGTACAGAATTCCGGGTTGATTTATTTACGACCGTGATTTTTGTTCTTTTCGAGTTACAGCATGCTGTTTGACGAGTTTCGCCACGGCAAGCACCACTCACATTTTCTTCAGGAAATGTACCCATCTAGTTAGTGGTGCTTGCAAAGCATCACTATTGTAATCTCACATACTTATTATTTTTATTTTTATTTTTATTTTTATATCTCCGTACAAAACTTCGGCACCTAACTCGTCCCGCACCGTTTGGCGTAGACCCACGAATGAGGTGTCAAATCGAACGGCCTATTGATGACACGTGTGCTATGACTTTTATAAGCGTATCGGGGTATGGTATTTGCCCCAGGGGCAAAAAAGCGGCCGAAAAATCCCATAGACTTAACATTGCGACAAACTTTGACGCGTCACAGCTCCGATCGAGGATTTCACAGAAACGTGTGATTTGCCACATTTGAAGAGGCTGGCAGGCTCTGTAAGAGCATACCTCAATATGGGGTAAAATTTGCACCCCTGGGGGGCAGGAGCTGCCCAAAAATGCCCTAATTGACTTATAATGGTGTAGGACGGCCCATGAAATGAAATGGAATAGGGATTTTGTATTCAACATAGCTCTGGATCACAGTGTCATAGAGACGAGGGGGCGGGCTTATTTTACTCAGACGACCAATCAGTCTCTCAGGATCATTGTAAAGCTATCAAGCCACGCCCTAGCAACCATTTAGAGCACCTTAGCAACAAGTCCCATAGACTTCTATTGAAACAGATCAAAGGGATATCTCCGGATAGAAGTGTCATAGAAACACAAGGGTGGTCTCGTTTGACTCGGGACAGCAAACAGCCAATCATGAATCACGTCAACACTTCCTAGCCCCTCCCTAGCAACCATTGTCGAGCACCTTAGCAACCAAAATCCATAGAGGGATATCTTCCATTCTGAATGTCACAGAGGCATGGGAGTTGGTTTATATCATTCATACTGACAAGCAGCCTTTGGAGATTCATGATTGGCAGCTGCCAAGCCACTCCCTAGCAACTAAACAGAGTACCCTAGCAACCGTTTAGCAATAACTATATCTCTGCACCAGAAAATCAGAGAGACTTCTGGGTTGATTTATTTCAAGCAGGATGGCAAGGAGACTTGAGAAGTATCACTATGGTAACTGCCTAGCAACCACATGGGGTTACCCTAGCAACAGAGTAACAAATCACATATCTCTGCATCAGAAAAACGTAGAGACTTCCGGTTTCACTTATTTCAATCAGGATGGCAAGGACACTTGATTAGTATCACTATGGTAACTGCCTAGCAACCAGATGGGGTTACCCTAGCAACCGAGTAACAAATCACATATCTCTGCATCACAAAAACGTAGAGACTTCCGGGTTGACTTATTTCAATCAGCATGGCAAGGAGACTTCATTAGTATCACTATGGTAACTGCCTAGAAACCAGATGGGGTTACCCTAGCAACCGACTAGCAAACCACATATCTCTGCATCACAAAAACTTAGAGACTTCTGGGTTGACTTATTTCAATCAGGATGGCAAGGAGACTTCATTAGTATCACTATGGTAACTGCCTAGCAACCAGATGGGGTTACCCTAGCAACCGACTAACAAATCACATATCTCTGCATCACAAAAACGTAGAGACTTCCGGGTTGACTTTTTTCAATCAGGATGGCAAAAACACTTCATTAGTATCACTATGGTAACTGCCTAGCAACCAGATGGGGTTACCCTAGCAACCGAGTAACAAATCACATATCTCTGCATCAGAAAAACGTAGAGACTTCCGGGTTGACTTATTTCAATCAGGATGGCAAGGACACTTGATTAGTATCACTATGGTAACTGCCTAGCAACCAGATGGGGTTACCCTAGCAACAGAGTAACAAATCACATATCTCTGCATCACAAAAACGTAGAGACTTCCGGGTTGACTTATTTCAATCAGGATGGCAAGGACACTTCATTAGTATCACTATGGTAACTGCCTAGCAACCAGATGGGGTTACCCTAGCAACGAGTAACAAATCACATATCTCTGCATCAGAAAAACGTAGAGACTTCCGGGTTGACTTATTTCAATCATGATGGCAAGGACACTTGACTAGTATCACTACGGTAACTGCCTAGCAACCAGATGGGGTTACCCTAGCAACCGACTAACAAATCACATATCTCTGCATCACAAAAACGTAGAGACTTCCGGGTTGACTTTTTTCAATCAGGATGGCAAAGACACTTCATTAGTATCACTATGGTAACTGCCTAGCAACCAGATGGGGTTACCCTAGCAACCGAGTAACAAATCACATATCTCTGCATCAGAAAAGCGTACAGACTTCGGGTTGACTTATTTCAATCAGGATGGCAAGGAGACTTGATTAGTATCACTATGGTAACTGCCTAGCAACCAGATGGGGTTACCCTAGCAACCGAGTAACAAATCACATATCTCTGCATCACAAAAACGTAGAGACTTCCGGGTTGACTTATTTCAATCAGGATGGCAAGGACACTTCATTAGTATCACTATGGTAACTGCCTAGCAACCAGATGGGGTTACCCTAGCAACCGAGTAACAAATCACATATCTCTGCACCAGAAAACATTACAGACTTCCGGGTTGACTTATTTCACTCAGGATGGAAAGGAGCCATGTATTGTATTACCTTGGTAACTGCATAGCAACCACATGGGCTTACCCTAGCAACCGAGTAACAAATCACATATTTCTGCACCAGAAAATCATACAGACTTCTGGGTTGATTTATTTATGACCATAATTTTTGTTCTTTTCAAGTTATAACGTGCTTTTTGACGAGTTTTGCCACGGCAAGCACCACTCACATTTTCTTCAGGAAATGTACCTATCTAGTTATTATAATAATAATAATTATTCTTCCACACAAAAATTCGGCACGTAACTTGTCCCGCAGCTTTTGTCACACACCCCTGAGTGAGGCGTCAAATTATGCGGCCTATTGAGGAGAGGTGTTGAATGACTTTTATAAGCGATCGGGGGTACGGTATTTGCCCCAGGGGCAAAAAAGCGGCCGAAAAAATCCCATAGACTTAACATTGCGACAAACTTTGACGAGTCACAGCTCCGAGCGAGAATTTCGCAGAAACGTGTGATTTGCCACATTTGAAGAGGCTGGCAGGCTCTGTAAGAGCATACCTCAATATGGGGTAAAAGTTGCACCCCTGGGGGGCAGGAGCTGCCCAAAGTTGCACCATTGACTTACAATGGTGTAGGACCGCCCATGAAATGACATTGCATAGGGATATTGTATTGAACATAGCTCTGGATCACAGTATCATAGAGACAAGGGGGCGGGCTCATTTCACTCAGACGACCAATCAGTCTCTCACGATCATTGTGAAGCTATCAAGCCATGCCCTCGCAACAATTTAAGGCACCTTAGCAACAAGTCCTATAGACTTCTAATGAAAGACATCAAAGGGATATCTCCGGATAGAAGTGTCATAGAAACACAAGGGTGGTCTCGCTTTACTCGGGACAACAAACAGCCAATCATGAATCACCTCAACACTTCCTAGCCCCTCCCTAGCAACCATTGTCGAGCACCTTAGCAACCAAAATCCATAGAGGGATATCTTCCATTCTGAATGTCACAGAGGCATGGGAGTTGGTTTATATCATTCATACTGACAAGCAGCATTTGGAGTCTCATAATTGGCAGCTGCCAAGCCACTCACTAGTAACTTAACAGAGTACCTTAGCAACCGAGTAACAAATCACATATTTCTGCACCAGAAAATCGTACAGACTTCTGGGTTGATTTATTTCAACCAGGATGGCAAGGAGACTTCATTAGTATCACTATGGTAACTGCCTAGCAACCAGATGGGCTTACCCTAGCAACCGAGCAACAAATCACATATCTCTGCACCAGAAAACACTACAGACTTCCGGGTTGACTTATTTCACTCAGGATGGAAAGGAGCCATGTATTGTATTACCTTGGTAACTGCATAGCAACCACACGGGCTTACCCTAGCGACCGAGCGACAAATCACATATTTCTGCACCAGAAAATTGTACAGACTTCTGGGTTGATTTATTTACGACCATAATTTTTGCTCTTTTCAAGTTATAACATGCTGTTTCAGGAGTTTTGCCACGGCAAGCACCACTCACATTTTCTTCAGGAAATGTACATTCTAGTTAGTGGTGCTTGCAAAGCATCACTATTGTAATCTCACATACTTATTAGTGGTGCTTGCAAAGCATCACTATTGTAATCTCACATACTTATTTTTCTTCTTATTATTATATCTCCGTACAAAACTTCGGCACCTAACTCGTCCCGCACCGTTTGGCGTAGACCCACGAATGAGGTGTCAAATCGAACGGCCTATTGAGGACACGTGTGCTATGACTTTTGTAAGCGATCGGGGGTACGGTGTTTGCCCCAGCAGCAAAAAAGCGCCCGAAAAATCCCATAGACTTAACATTGCGACAAATTTTGACGCATCACAGCTCCGAGCGAGGATTTCGCAGAAACGTGTGATTTGCCACATTTGAAGAGGCTGGCAGGCTCTGTAAGAGCATACCTCAATATGGGGTAAATGTTGCACCCCTGGGGGCAGGAGCTGCCCAAAGTTGCCCCCATTGACTTACAATGGTGTAGGACGGCCCATGAAATAGGGATTCTTTTATTAAACATAGATCTGGATCACAGTGTCATAGAGACAAGGGGCCTGCCTCATTTTACTCAGACGACCAATCAGTCTCTCAGGATCATTGCAAAGCTATCAAGCCACGCCTTAGCAACCATTTACAGCACCTTAGCAACAAGTCCCATAGACTTCTAATGAAAGAGATCAAAGGGATATCTCCGGATAGCAGTGTCATAGAAACACAAGGGTGGTCTCGTTTGACTCGGGGCAGCAAACAGCCAAACATGAATCACCTCAACACTTCCTAGCCCCTCCCTAGCAACCATTGTCGAGCACCTTAGCAACCAAAATCCATAGAGGGATATCTTCCATTCTGAATGTCACAGAGGCATGGGAGTTGGTTTATATCATTCATACTGACAAGCAGCTTTTGGAATTTCATGATTGGCAGCTGCCAAGCCACTCCCTAGCAACTACACATAGTACCCTAGCAACCGAGTATCAAATCACATATTTCTGCACCACAAAATCGTACAGACTTCTGGGTTGATTTATTTCAACCAGGATGGCAAGGAGACTTCATTAGTATCACTATGGAAACTTCCTAGCAACCACATGGGGTTACCCTAGCAACCGAGTAACAAATCACATATCTCTGCACCAGAAAATAGTACAGACTTCCGGGTTGACTTATTTCAATCAGGATGGCAAGGAGACTTCATTAGTATCACTATGGTAATTGCCTAGCAACCAGATGGGGTTACCCCAGCAACCGAGTAACAAATCACATATCTCTACACCAGAAAATAGTACAGACTTCCGGGTTGACTTATTTCACTCAGGATGGAAAGGAGCCATGTATTGTATTACCTTGGTAGCTGCATAGCAACCACATGGGCTTACCCTAGCAACAGAGTAACAAATCACATATCTCTGCATCGGAAAAATGTAGAGACTTCCGGGTTGACATATTTCGCTCGGGATGGAAAGGAGCCGCGTATTGTATTACCTTGGTAACTGCATAGCAACCACACGGGCTTACCCTAGCAACCGAGTAACAAATCACATATCTCTGCATCAGAAAAACGTAGATATTTCTGGGTTGATTTATTTCAATCAGGATGGCAAGGACACTTGATAAGTATCTCTATGGTAACTACCTAGCAACCACATGGGGTACCTTAGCAACCGGGTAACAAATCACATATCCCTGCACCAGAAAATCGTAGAGACTTCTGGGTTGATTTAATTCAATCAGGATGGCATGGAGACTTGATTAGTATCACTATGGTAACTGCCTAGCAACCAGATGGGGTTACCCTAGCAACCGAGTAACAAATCACATATCTCTGCACCAGAAAATAGTACAGACTTCCGGGTTGACTTATTTCAATCAGGATGGCAAGGAGACTTCATTAGTATCACTATGGTAATTGCCTAGCAACCAGATGGGGTTACCCCAGCAACCGAGTAACAAATCACATATCTCTGCACCAGAAAATAGTAGAGACTTCTGGGTTGACTTATTTCACTCAGGATGGAAAGGAGCCATGTATTGTATTACCTTGGTAGCTGCATAGCAACCACATGGGCTTACCCTAGCAACATAGTAACAAATCACATATTTCTGCACCAGAAAATCGTAGAGACTTCTGGGTTGATTTATTTCAATCTGGATGGCAAGGACACTTGATAATTATCACTATGGTAACTGCCTAGCAACCAGATGGGGGTACCCTAGCAACCGAGTAACAAATCACAAATCTCAGCAGTTATAAAACGCTATTTGACGAGTTTTGCCATGGCAAGCACCACTCACATTTTCTTCAGGAAATGTACCTATCTAGTTTTTCTTCTTATTATTATTATATCTCCGTACAAAACTTCGGCACCTAACTCGTCCCGCACCGTTTGGCGTAGACCCACGAATGAGGTGTCAAATCGAACGGCCTATTGAGGACACGTGTGCTGTGACTTTTATAAGCGATCGGGGGTACGGTATTTGCCCCAGGGGCAAAAAAGCCGCCGAAAAATCCCATAGACTTAACATTGTGACAAACTTTTACACATCACAGCTCCGAGCGAGGATTTTGCAGAAATGTGTGATTTGCCACATTTGAAGAGGCTGGCAGGCTCTGTAAGAGCATACCTCAATATGGGGTAAAAGTTGCACCCCTGGGGGGCAGGAGCTGCCCAAAGTTGCCCCCATTGACTTACAATGGTGTAGGACGGACCATGAAATAGGCATTTTGTATTGAACATAGCTCTGGATCACAGTGTCATAGAGACAAGGGGGCGGGCTCATTTTACTCAGATGACCAATCAGTCTCTCGGGATCATTGTGAAGCTATCAAGCCATGCCCTAACAACAATTTAAAGCACCTTAGCAACAAGTCCCATAGACTTCTTATGAAAGACATCAAAGGGATATCTCCGGATAGAAGTGTCATAGAAACACAAGGGTGGTCTCGTTTGACTCGGGGCAGCAAACAGCCAATCATGAATCACCTCAACACTTCCTAGCCCCTCCCTACCAACCATTGTCGAGCACCTTAGCAACCAAAATCCATAGAGGCATATCTTCCATTCTGAATGTCACAGAGGCATGGGAGTTGGTTTATATCATTCATACTGACAAGCAGCCTTTGAAGTTTCACGATTGGCAGCTGCCAAGCCACTCCCTAGCAACTAAACAGAGTACCCTAGCAGCCGTTTAGCTATAACTATATCTCTGCACCAGAAAATCAGAGAGACTTCTGGGTTGATTTATTCCAATCAGGATGGCAAGGACACTGGATAAGTATCACTACGGTAACTGCCTAGCAACCACATGGGGTTACCCTAGCAACAGAGTAACAAATCACATATCTCTGCATCAGAAAAACATACAGACTTCCGGGTTGACTTATTTCGCTCAGGATGGAAAGGAACCATGTATTGTATTACCTTGGTAACTGCATAGCAACCACACGGGCTTACCCTAGCAACTGAGTAACAAATCACATATTTCTGCACCAGACAATCGTACAGACTTCCGGGTTGATTTATTTACGACCGTGATTTTTGTTCTTTTCGAGTTACAGCATGCTGTTCGACGAGTTTTGCCACGGCAAGCACCACTCACATTTTCTTCAGGAAATGTACCCATCTAGTTAGTGGTGCTTGCAAAGCATCACTATTGTAATCTCACATACTTATTATTTGTATTTTTATTTTTATATCTCCGTACAAAATTTCGGCACCTAACTCGTCCCGCACCGTTTGGCGTAGACCCACGAATGAGGTGTCAAAACGAACGGCCTATTGATGACACGTGTGCTATGACTTTTATAAGCGTATCGGAGTACGGTATTTGCCCCAGGGGCAAAAAAGCGGCCGAAAAATCCCATAGACTTAACATTGCGACAAACTTTGACGCGTCACAGCTCCGATCGAGGATTTCACAGAAACGTGTGATTTGCCACATTTGAAGAGGCTGGCAGGCTCTGTAAGAGCATACCTCAATATGGGGTAAAAGTTGCACCCCTAGGGGGCAGGAGCTGCCAAAAAATGCCCCAATTGACTTATAATGGTGTAGGACGGCCCATGAAATGAAATGGCATAGGAATTTTGTATTGAACATAGCTCTGGATCACAGTGTCATAGAGACGAGAGGGCGGGCTCATTTCACTCAGACGACCAATCAGTCTCTCAGGATCATTTTCAATCTATCAAGCCACGCCCTAGCAACAATTTAGAGCACCTTATCAACAAGTCCCATAGACTTCTAATGAAAGACATCAAAGGGATATCTCCGGATAGAAGTGTCATAGAAACACAAGGGTGGTCTCGTTTTACTCGGGACAACAAACAGCCAATCATGAATCACCTCAACACTTCCTAGCCCCTCCCTAGCAACCATTGTCGAGCACCTTAGCAACCAAAATCCATAGAGGGATATCTTCCATTCTGAATGTCACAGAGGCATGGGAGTTGGTTTATATCATTCATACTGACAAGCAGCATTTGGAGTCTCATAATTGGCAGCTGCCAAGCCACTCACTAGTAACTTAACAGAGTACCTTAGCAACCGAGTAACAAATCACATATTTCTGCACCAGAAAATCATACAGACTTCTGGGTTGATTTATTTCAAACAGGATGGCAAGGAGACTTGAGAAGTATCACTATGGTAACTGCCTAGCAACCACATGGGGTTACCCTAGCAACAGAGTAACAAATCACATATCTCTGCATCAGAAAAACGTAGAGACTTCCGGGTTGACTTATTTCAATCAGGATGGCAAGGACACTTGATTAGTATCACTATGGTAACTGCCTAGCAACCAGATGGGGTTACCCTAGCAACCGAGTAACAAATCACATATCTCTGCATCACAAAAACGTAGAGACTTCCGGGTTGACTTATTTCAGTCAGGATGGCAAGGAGACTTCATTAGTATCACTATGGTAACTGCCTAGCAACCAGATGGGGTTACCCTAGCAACCGACTAGCAAATAACATATCTCTGCATCACAATAACGTAGAGACTTCCGGGTTGACTTATTTCAATCAGGATGGCAAGGAGACTTCATTAGTATCACTATGGTAACTGCCTAGCAACCAGATGGGGTTACCCTAGCAACCGAGTAACAAATCACAAATCTCTGCATCAGAAAAACGTAGAGACTTCCGGGTTGACTTATTTCAATCATGATGGTAAGGACACTTGACTAGTATCACTACGGTAACTGCCTAGCAACCAGATGGGGTTACCCTAGCAACCGAGTAACAAATTACATATCTCTGCATCACAAAAACGTTCAGACTTCCGGGTTGACTTATTTCAATCAGGATGGCAAGGAGACTTCATTAGTATCACTATGGTAACTGCCTAGCAACCAGATGGGGTTACCCTAGCAACCGAGTAACAAATCACATATCTCTGCATCACAAAAACGTAGAGACTTCCGGGTTGACTTATTTCAATCAGCATGGCAAGGAGACTTCATTAGTATCACTATGGTAACTGCCTAGCAACCAGATGGGGTTACCCTAGCAACCGAGTAACAAATCACATATCTCTGCATCACAAAAACGTAGAGACTTCCGGGTTGACTTATTTCAATCAGGATGGCAAGGAGACTTGATTAGTATCACTATGGTAACTGCCTAGCAACCAGATGGGGTTACCCTAGCAACCGAGTAACAAATCACATATCTCTGCATCACAAAAACGTAGAGACTTCCGGGTTGACTTATTTCAATCAGGATGGCAAGGACACTTCATTAGTATCACTATGGTAACTGCCTAGCAACCAGATGGGGTTACCCTAGCAACCGAGTAACAAATCACATATCTCTGCACCAGAAAACATTACAGACTTCCGGGTTGACTTATTTCACTCAGGATGGAAAGGAGCCATGTATTGTATTACCTTGGTAACTGCATAGCAACCACATGGGCTTGCCCTAGCAACCGAGTAACAAATCACATATTTCTGCACCAGAAAATCATACAGACTTCTGGGTTGATTTATTTATGACCATAATTTTTGTTCTTTTCAAGTTATAATGTGCTTTTTGACGAGTTTTGCCATGGCAAGCACCACTCACATTTTCTTCAGGAAATGTACCTATCTAGTTAGTGGTGCTTGCAAAGCATCACTATTGTAATCTCACATACTTATTAGTGGTGCTTGCAAAGCATCACTATTGTAATCTCACATACTTATTAGTGGTGCTTGCAAAGCATCACTATTGTAATCTCACATACTTATTATTATACTTTTTATTTAGTGGTGCTTGCAAAGCATCACTATTGTAATCTCACATACTTATTATTATACTTTTTATTTTTATTTTTATTTTTATTTTTATATCTCTTAACAAAACTTCGCACCTAACTCGTCCCAAGACCGCTTGGCGTAGACCCACTAATGAGGTGTCAAATCGAACGGCCTATTGAGGACACATGTGCTATGACTTTTATAAGCTTATCGGGTACGGTATTTGCCCCAGGGGCAAAAAAGCGCCGAAAAATCCCATAGACTTAACATTGAGACAAACTTTGACGCGTCACAGCTCCAAGCTGAGGATTTCGTAGAAACGTGTGATTTGCCACATTTGAAGAGGCTGGCAGGCTCTGTAAGAGCATACCTCAATATGGGGTAAAAGTTGCACCCCTGGGGGCAGGAGCTGCCCAAAAATGCCCCAATTGACTTATAATGGTGTAGGACGGCCCATGAAATGAAAAGGCATAGGGATTTGTATTGAACATAGCTCTGGATCACAGTGTCATAGAGACAAGGGGTGGGCTCATTTTACTCAGACAACCAATCAGTCTCTCTGGATCATTGTGAAGCTATCAAGCCACGCCCTAGCAACCATTAAGAGCACCTTAGCAACAAGTCCCATAGACTTCTATTGAAAAAGATCAAAGGGATATCTCCGGATAGAAGTGTCATAGAAACACAAGGGTGGTCTCGTTTGACTCGGGACAGCAAACAGCCAATCATGCATCACTTCAACACTTCCTTGCCCCTCCCTAGCAACCATTGTCGAGCACCTTAACAACCAAAATCCATAGAGGGATATCTTCCATTCTGAATGTCACAGAGGCATGGGAGTTGGTTTATATCATTCATACTGACAAGCAGCCTTTGGAGATTCATGATTGGCAGCTGCCAAGCCACTCCCTAGCAACTACACAGAGTACCCTAGCAACCGCTTAGCAGTAACTATATCTCTGCACCAGAAAATCAGAGAGACTTCTGGGTTGATTTATTTCAATCAGGATGGCAAGGAGACTTGATAAGTATCACTATGTTAACTGCCTAGCAACCAGATGGGGTTACCCTAGCAACCGAAGTAACAAATCACATATCTCTGCATCAGAAAAACGTAGAGACTTCCGGGTTCACTTATTTCAATCAGGATGGCAAGGACACTTCATTAGTATCACTATGGTAACTGCCTAGCAACCAGATGGGCTTACCCTAGCAACCGAGTAACAAATCACATATCTCTGCATCACAAAAACATAGAGACTTCCGGGTTGACTTATTTCAATCAGGATGGCAAGGACACTTGATAAGTATCACTATGTTAACTTCCTAGCAACCAGATGGGGTTACCCTAGCAACCGAGTAACAAATCACATATCTCTGCATCAGAAAAACGTAGAGACTTCCGGGTTGACTTATTTCAATCAGGATGGCAAGGACACTTCATTAGTATCACTATGGTAACTGCCTACCAACCACATGAGCTTACCCTAGCAACCGAGTAACAAATCACATATCTCTGCATCAGAAAAACGTACAGACTTCCGGGTTGACTTATTTCAATCAGGATGGCAAGGACACTTGATTAGTATCACTATGATTACTGCCTAGCAACCAGATGGGGTTACCCTAGCAACCGAGTAACCAATCACATATCTCTGCACCAGAACATTGTACTGACTTCCGGGTTGATTTATTTCACTCAGGATGGCAAGGACACTTCATTACTATCACTATGGTAACTGCCTAGCAACCAGATGGGGTTACCCTAGCAACCGAGAAACAAATCACATATCTCGGCACCAGAAAAGAGTACAGACTTCCAGGTTGATTTATTTCAACCAGGATGGCAAGGACACTTCATTAGTATCAATATGGTAACTGCCTAGCAACCACATGGGGTTACCCTAGCAACCGAGTAACAAATCACATATCTCTGCATCAGAAAAACGTAGATACTTCTGGGTTGACTTATTTCAATCAGGATGGCAAGGACACTTGATTACTATCACTATGGTAACTGCCTAGCAACCAGATGGGGTTACCCTAGCAACCGAGTAACAAATCACATATCTCTGCACCACAAAATAGTACTGACTTCCGGGTTGATTTATTTCACTCAGGATCGCAAGGACACTTGATTACTATCACTATGGTAACTGCCTAGCAACCAGATGGGGTTACCCTAGCAACCGAGAAACAAATCACATATCTCGGCACCAGAAAAGAGTACAGACTTCCGGGTTGATTTATTTCACTCAGGATCGCAAGGACACTTGATTACTATCACTATGGTAACTGCCTAGCAACCAGATGGGGTTACCCTAGCAACCGAGAAACAAATCACATATCTCGGCACCAGAAAACAGTACAGACTTCCGGGTTGATTTATTTCAACCAGGATGGCAAGGACACTTCATTAGTATCAATATGGTAACTGCCTAGCAACCAGATGGGGTTACCCTAGCAACCGAGTAACAAATCACATATCTCTGCACCAGAAAACACTACAGACTTCCGGGTTGACTTATTTCACTCAGGATGGAAAGGACCCATGTATTGTATTACCTTGGTAACTGCATAGCAACCACATGGGCTTACCCTAGCAACCGAGTAAAAATCACATATTTCTGCACCAGAAAATCGTACAGACTTCTGGGCTGATTTATTTATGACCGTAATTTTTTTCTTTTCAAGTTACAACATGCTGTTTGACTGAGTTTTGCCACGGCAAGCACCACTCACATTTTCTTCAGGAAATGTACCTATCTAGTTAGTGGTGCTTGCAAAGCATCACTATTGTAATCTCACATACTTATTTTTATTTTTCTTCTTTTTATTATTATTCTATCTCCTTACAAAACTTCGCACCTAACTCGTCCCGCACCGCTTGGCGTAGACCCACAAATGAGGTGTCAAATCGAACGCCTATTGAGGACACGTGTGCTATGACTTTTATAAGCTTATCGGGTACGGTATTTGCCCCAGGGGCAAAAAGCGCCTAAAAATCCCATAGACTTAACATTGTGACAAACTTTGAGCGCCACAGCTCCGAGCTGAGGATTTCACAGAAACGTGTGATTTGCCACATTTGAAGAGGCTGGCAGGCTCTGTAAGAGCATACCTCAATATGGGGTAAAAGTTGCACCCCTGGGGGCAGGAGCTGCCCAAAAATGCCCCAATTGACTTATAATGGTGTAGGACGGCCCATGAAATGAAAAGGCATAGGGATTTGTATTGAACATAGCTCTGGATCACAGTGTCATAGAGACGAGGGGTGGGCTCATTTTACTCAGACGACCAATCAGTCTCTCAGGATCATTGTGAAGCTATCAAGCCACGCCCTAGCAACCATTAAGAGCACCTTAGCAACAAGTCCCATAGACTTCTATTGAAACATATCAAAGGGATATCTCCAGATAGAAGTGTCATAGAAACACAAGGGTGGTCTCGCTTGACTCGGGACAGCAAACAGCCAATCATGCATCAAATCAACACTTCCTAGCCCCTCCCTAGCAACCATTGTCGAGCACCTTAACAACCAAAATCCATAGAGGGATATCTTCCATTCTGAATGTCACAGAGGCATGGGAGTTGATTTATATCATTCATACTGACAAGCAGCCTTTGGAGATTCATGATTGGCAGCTGCCAAGCCACTCCCTAGCAACTAAACAGAGTACCCTAGCAACCGTTTAGCAGTAACTATATCTCTGCACCAGAAAATCAGAGAGACTTCTGGGTTGATTTATTTCAATCAGGATGGCAAGGAGACTTGATCAGTATCACTATGGTAACTGCCTAGCAACCAGATGGGGTTACCCTAGCAACCGAGTAACAAATCACATATCTCTGCATCAGAAAAACGTAGAGACTTCCGGGTGCACTTATTTCAATCAGGATGGAAAGGACACTTCATTAGTATCACTATGGTAACTGCCTAGCAACCAGATGGGCTTACCCTAGCAACCAAGTAACAAATCACATATCTCTGCATCACAAAAACATAGAGACTTCCGGGTTGACTTATTTCAATCAGGCTGGCAAGGACACTTGATTAGTATCACTATGGTAACTGCCTAGCAACCAGATGGGGTTACCCTAGCAACCGAGTAACAAATCACATATCTCTGCACCACAAAATAGTACAGACCTCTGGGTTGATTTATTTCATTCAGGATGGCAAGGACACTTTATTACTATCACTATGGTAACTGCCTAGCAACCAGATGGGGTTACCCTAGCAACCAAGTAACAAATCACATATCTCTGCACCAGAAAATATCACAGACCTCTGGGTTGATTTATTTCACTCAGGATGGCAAGGACACTTGATTACTATCACTATGGTAACTGCCTAGCAACCAGATGGGGTTACCCTAGCAACCTACTAACAAATCACATATTTCTGCACCAGAACATTATACAGACTTCTGGGTTGATTTATTTATGACCACAATTTCTGTTCTTTTCAAGCAGGCTATTTGACGAGTTTTGCCACGGCAAGCACCACTCACATTTTCTTCAGGAAATGTACCTATCTAGTTAGTGGTGCTTGCAAAGCATCACTATTGTAATCTCACATACTTATTTTTCTTCTTATTATTATATCTCCGTACAAAACTTCGGCACCTAACTCGTCCCAAGACCGCTTGGCGTAGACCCACCTAATGAGGTGTCAAATCGAACGGCCTATTGAGGACATGTGTGCTATGACTTTTATAGTTTATTGGGGTACGGTGTTTGCCCCAGGGGCAAAAAAGCGCCAAAAATCCCATAGACTTAACATTGAGACAAACTTTGACGCGTCACAGCTCCGAGCGAGGATTTCAGAGAAACGTGTGATTTGCCACATTTGAAGAGGCTGGCAGGCTCTGTAAGAGCATACCTCAATATGGGGTAAATGTTGCACCCCTGGGGGCAGGAGCTGCCCAAATATGCCCCCATGGACTTACAATGGTGTAGGACGCCCATGAAATTAAATTTCAAAGGGATTTAATATTGAACATAGCTCTGGATCACAGTGTCATAGAGACAAGGGGCAGGCTCATTTCACTCAGATGACCAATCAGTCTCTCAGGATCATTGTGAAGCTATCAAGCCATGCCCTAGCAACAATTTAAAGCACCTTAGCAACAAGTCCCATAGACTTCTAATGAAAGACATCAAAGGGATATCTCCGGATAGAAGTGTCATAGAAACACCAGGGTGGTCTCGCTTGACTCGGGCAGCAAACAACCAATCATGAATCACCTCAACACTTCCTAGCCCCTCCCTAGCAACCATTGTCGAGCACCTTAGCAACCAAAATCCATAGAGGGATATCTTCCATTCTGAATGTCACAGAGGCATGGGAGTTGGTTTATATCATTCATATTGACAAGCAGCCTTTGGAGATTCATGATTGGCAGCTCCCAAGCCACTCACTAGTAACTTAACAGAGTACCCTAGCAACCAAGTAACAAATCACATATCTCTGCATCAGAAAATCAGAGAGACTTCTGGGTTGATTTATTTCAACCAGGATGGCAAGGAGACTTCATTAGTATCACTATGGTAACTGCCTAGCAACCAGATGGGGTTACCCTAGCAACCGAGCAACAAATCACATATCTCTGCACCAGAAAACACTACAGACTTCCGGGTGTACTTATTTCACTCAGGATGGAAAGGAGCCATGTATTGTATTACCTTGGTAACTGCATAGCAACCACATGGGCTTACCCTAGCAACCGAGTAACAAATCACATATTTCTGCACCAGAAAATCGTACAGACTTCTGGGTTGATTTATTTATGACCATAATTTTTGCTCTTTTCAAGTTATAACATGCTGTTTCAGGAGTTTTGCCACGGCAAGCACCACTCACATTTTCTTCAGGAAATGTACACTTCTAGTTTTATTTTTATTATATCTCTTAACAAAACTTCGCACCTAACTCGTCCCAAGCACCGCTTAGTGAGACCCACGTAATGAGGTATCAAATCGAACGGCCTATTGAGGACACGTGTGCTATGACTTTTATGTTTATCGGGTACGGTATTTGCCCCAGGGGCAAAAAAGCGGCCTAAAAATCCCATAGACTTAACATTGAGACAAACTTTGACGCCACAGCTCCAAGCTAGGATTTCAGAGAAACGTGTGATTTGCCACATTTGAAGAGGCTGGCAGGCTCTGTAAGAGCATACCTCAATATGGGGTAAAAGTTGCACCCTGGGGGCAGGAGCTGCCCAAAAATGCCCCAATTGACTTATAATGGTGTAGGACGGCCCATGAAATGAAAAGGCATAGGGATTTGTATTGAACATAGCTCTGGATCACAGTGTCATAGAGACGAGGGGTGGGCTCATTTTACTCAGACAACCAATCAGTCTCTCTGGATCATTGTGAAGCTATCAAGCCACGCCCTAGCAACCATTAAGAGCACCTTAGCAACAAGTCCCATAGACTTCTATTGAAAAAGATCAAAGGGATATCTCCGGATAGAAGTGTCATAGAAACACAAGGGTGGTCTCTGCTTGACTCGGACAGCAAACAGCCAATCATGCATCACTTCAACACTTCCTAGCCCCTCCCTAGCAACCATTGTCGAAGCACCTTAACAACCAAAATCCATAGAGGGATATCTTCCATTCTGAATGTCACAGAGGCATGGGAGTTGGTTTATATCATTCATACTGACAAGCAGCCTTTGGAGATTCATGATTGGCAGCTGCCAAGCCACTCCCTAGCAACTACACAGAGTACCCTAGCAACCATTTAGCAGTAACTATATCTCTGCACCAGAAAATCAGAGAGACTTCTGGGTTGATTTATTTCAATCAGGATGGCAAGGAGACTTGATAAGTATCACTATGTTAACTGCCTAGCAACCAGATGGGGTTACCCTAGCAACCGAGTAACAAATCACATATCTCTGCATCAGAAAATAGTACTGACTTCCGGGTTGATTTATTTCACTCAGGATCGCAAGGACACTTCATTACTATCACTATGGTAACTGCCTAGCAACCAGATGGGGTTACCCTAGCAACCGAGAAACAAATCACATATCTCGGCACCAGAAAAGAGTACAGACTGCCGGGTTGATTTATTTCACTCAGGATCGCAAGGACACTTGATTACTATCACTATGGTAACTGCCTAGCAACCAGATGGGGTTACCCTAGCAACCGAGAAACAAATCACATATCTCTGCACCAGAAAAGAGTACAGACTTCCGGGTTGATTTATTTCAACCAGGATGGCAAGGACACTTCATTAGTATCACTATGGTAACTGCCTAGCAACCAGATGGGGTTACCCTAGCAACCGAAAGTAACAAATCACATATCTCTGCACCAGAAAACACTACAGACTTCCGGGTTGACTTATTTCACTCAGGATGGAAAGGAGCCATGTATTGTATTACCTTGGTAACTGCATAGCAACCACATGGGCTTACCCTAGCAACCGAGTAAAAAATCACATATTTCTGCACCAGAAAATCGTACAGACTTCTGGGCTGATTTATTTATGACCATAATTTTTTTTCTTTTCAAGTTACAACATGCTGTTTGACGAGTTTTGCCACGGCAAGCACCACTCACATTTTCTTCAGGAAATGTACCTATCTAGTTATTTTTATTAGTGGTGCTTGCAAAGCATCACTATTGTAATCTCACATACTTATTATTATACTTTTTATTTTTATTTTTATTTTTATATCTCTTAACAAAACTTCGCACCTAACTCGCCCCAAGACCGCTTGGCGTAGACCCACCTAATGAGGTGTCAAATCGAACGGCCTATTGAGGACACATGTGCTATGACTTTTATAGTTTATCGGGTACGGTATTTGCCCCAGGGGCAAAAAAGCAGCCTAAAAATCCCATAGACTTAACATTGAGACAAACTTTGACGGCCACAGCTCCAAGCTTAGGATTTCGTGAGAAACGCGTGATTTGCCACATTTGAAGAGGCTGGCAGGCTCTGTAAGAGCATACCTCAATATGGGGTAAAAGTTGCACTCCTGGGGGCAGGAGCTGCCCAAAAATGCCCCAATTGACTTATAATGGTGTAGGACGCCCATGAAATGAAAAGGCATAGGGATTTGTATTGAACATAGCTCTGGATCACAGTGTCATAGAGACGAGGGGTGGGCTCATTTTACTCAGACAACCAATCAGTCTCTCTGGATCATTGTGAAGCTATCAAGCCACGCCCTAGCAACCATTAAGAGCACCTTAGCAACAAGTCCCATAGACTTCTATTGAAACAGATCAAAGGGATATCTCCGGATAGAAGTGTCATAGAAACACAAGGGTGGTCTCGCTTGACTCGGACAGCAAACAGCCAATCATGCATCACTTCAACACTTCCTAGCCCCTCCCTAGCAACCATTGTCGAAGCACCTTAACAACCAAAATCCATAGAGGGATATCTTCCATTCTGAATGTCACAGAGGCATGGGAGTTGGTTTATATCATTCATACTGACAAGCAGCCTTTGGAGATTCATGATTGGCAGCTGCCAAGCCACTCCCTAGCAACTACACAGAGTACCCTAGCAACCGCTTAGCAGTAACTATATCTCTGCACCAGAAAATCAGAGAGACTTCTGGGTTGATTTATTTCAATCAGGATGGCAAGGAGACTTGATAAGTATCACTATGTTAACTGCCTAGCAACCAGATGGGGTTACCCTAGCAACCGAAAGTAACAAATCACATATCTCTGCATCAGAAAACGTAGAGACTTCCGGGTTGACTTATTTCAATCAGGATGGCAAGGACACTTCATTAGTATCACTATGGTAACTGCCTAGCAACCAGATGGGCTTACCCTAGCAACCGAAAGTAACAAATCACATATCTCTGCATCACAAAAACATACAGACTTCCGGGTTGACTTATTTCAATCAGGATGGCAAGGACACTTGATAAGTATCACTATGTTAACTGCCTAGCAACCAGATGGGGTTACCCTAGCAACCGAGTAACAAATCACATATCTCTGCATCAGAAAAACGTAGAGACTTCCGGGTTGACTTATTTCAATCAGGATGGCAAGGACACTTCATTACTATCACTATGGTAACTGCCTAGCAACCACATGAGCTTACCCTAGCAACCGAGTAACAAATCACATATCTCTGCATCAGAAAAACGTAGAGACTTCCGAGTTGACTTATTTCAATCAGGATGGCAAGGACACTTGATTAGTATCACTATGATTACTGCCTAGCAACCAGATGGGGTTACCCTAGCAACCGAGTAACAAATCACATATCTCTGCACCAGAAAATAGTACTGACTTCCGGGTTGATTTATTTCACTCAGGATGGCAAGGACACTTCATTACTATCACTATGGTAACTGCCTAGCAACCAGATGGGGTTACCCTAGCAACCGAGAAACAAATCACATATCTCGCACCAGAAAAGAGTACAGACTTCCAGGTTGATTTATTTCAACCAGGATGGCAAGGACACTTCATTAGTATCAATATGGTAACTGCCTAGCAACCACATGGGGTTACCCTAGCAACCGAGTAACAAATCACATATCACTGCATCAGAAAAACGTAGATACTTCTGGGTTGACTTATTTCAATCAGGATGGCAAGGACACTTGATTACTATCACTATGGTAACTGCCTAGCAACCAGATGGGGTTACCCTAGCAACCAAGTAACAAATCACATATCTCTGCACCACAAAATAGTACTGACTTCCGGGTTGATTTATTTCAACCAGGATGGCAAGGACACTTCATTAGTATCAATATGGTAACTGCCTAGCAACCAGATGGGGTTACCCTAGCAACCGAGTAACAAATCACATATCTCTGCACCAGAAAAGAGTACAGACTTCCGGGTTGATTTATTTCAACCAGGATGGCAAGGACACTTCATTAGTATCAATATGGTAACTGCCTAGCAACCAGATGGGGTTACCCTAGCAACCGAGTAACAAATCACATATCTCTGCACCAGAAAACACTACAGACTTCCGGGTTGACTTATTTCACTCAGGATGGAAAGGAGCCATGTATTGTATTACCTTGGTAACTGCATAGCAACCACATGGGCTTACCCTAGCAACCAAGTAACAAATCACATATTTCTGCACCAGAAAATCGTACAGACTTCTGGGCTGATTTATTTATGACCATAATTTTTTTCTTTTCAAGTTACAACATGCTGTTTGATCTAGTTTTGCCACGGCAAGCACCACTCACATTTTCTTCAGGAAATGTACCTATCTAGTTATTTTTATTTTTCTTATTTTTTATATCTCTTAACAAAACTTCGCACCTAACTCGTCCCAAGACCGCTTGGCGAGACCCACTAATGAGGTGTCAAATCGAACGCCTATTGAGGACACGTGTGCTATGACTTTTATGTTTATCGGGGTACGGTACTTGCCCCAGGGGCAAAAAAGCAGCCTAAAAATCCCATAGACTTAACATTGAGACAAACTTTGACGCCACAGCTCCAAGCTTAGGATTTCAGAGAAACGCAGTGATTTGCCACATTTGAAGAGGCTGGCAGGCTCTGTAAGAGCATACCTCAATATGGGGTAAAAGCTGCACTCCTGGGGGCAGGAGCTGCCCAAAAATGCCCCAATTGACTTATAATGGTGTAGGACGCCCCTGAAATGAAAAAGGCATAGGGATTTGTATTGAACATAGCTCTGGATCACAGTGTCATAGAGACGAGGGGTGGGCTCATTTTACTCAGACGACCAATCAGTCTCTCAGGATCATTGTGAAGCTATCAAGCCACGCCCTAGCAACCATTAAGAGCACCTTAGCAACAAGTCCCATAGACTTCTATTGAAACAGATCAAAGGGATATCTCCGGATAGAAGTGTCATAGAAACACAAGGGTGGTCTCTGCTTTACTCGACAGCAAACAGCCAATCATGCATCAAATCAACACTTCCTAGCCCCTCCCTAGCAACCATTGTCGAGCACCTTAACAACCAAAATCCATAGAGGGATATCTTCCATTCTGAATGTCACAGAGGCATGGGAGTTGGTTTATATCATTCATACTGACAAGCAGCCTTTGGAGATTCATGATTGGCAGCTGCCAAGCCACTCCCTAGCAACTAAACAGAGTACCCTAGCAACCGCTTAGCAGTAACTATATCTCTGCACCAGAAAATCAGAGAGACTTCTGGGTTGATTTATTTCAATCAGGATGGCAAGGACACTTGATTAGTATCACTATGGTAACTGCCTAGCAACCAGATGGGGTTACCCTAGCAACCGAGTAACAAATCACATATCTCTGCATCAGAAAACGTAGAGACTTCCGGGTTGACTTATTTCAATCAGGATGGAAAGGAGACTTCATTAGTATCACTATGGTAACTGCCTAGCAACCAGATGGGCTTACCCTAGCAACCGAGTAACAAATCACATATCTCTGCATCACAAAAACATACAGACTTCCGGGTTTGACTTATTTCAATCAGGATGGCAAGGACACTTGATTAGTATCACTATGGTAACTGCCTAGCAACCACATGGGGTTACCCTAGCAACCTACTAACAAATCACATATTTCTGCACCAGAACATTATACAGACTTCTGGGTTGATTTATTTATGACCACAATTTCTGTTCTTTTCAAGCAGGCTATTTGATCTAGTTTTGCCACGGCAAGCACCACTCACATTTTCTTCAGGAAATGTACCTATCTAGTTAGTGGTGCTTGCAAAGCATCACTATTGTAATCTCACATACTTATTATTTTTATTTTTATTTTTATTTTATATCTCTTAACAAAACTTCGCACCTAACTCGTCCCCAAGACCGCTTGACGAGACCCACCTAATGAGGTGTCAAATCGAACGGCCTATTGAGGACACGTGTGCTATGACTTTTATGTTTATCGGGTACGGTATTTGCCCCAGGGGCAAAAAAGCGCCTAAAAATCCCATAGACTTAACATTGAGACAAACTTTGACGCGCCACAGCTCCAAGCTTAGGATTTCGTGAGAAACGCGTGATTTGCCACATTTGAAGAGGCTGGCAGGCTCTGTAAGAGCATACCTCAATATGGGGTAAAAGTTGCACCCCTGGGGGCAGGAGCTGCCCAAAAATGCCCCAATTGACTTATAATGGTGTAGGACGGCCCATGAAATGAAAAGGCATAGGGATTTGTATTGAACATAGCTCTGGATCACAGTGTCATAGAGACGAGGGGTGGGCTCATTTTACTCAGACGACCAATCAGTCTCTCAGGATCATTGTGAAGCTATCAAGCCACGCCCTAGCAACCATTAAGAGCACCTTAGCAACAAGTCCCATAGACTTCTATTGAAACAGATCAAAGGGATATCTCCGGATAGAAGTGTCATAGAAACACAAGGGTGGTCTCGCTTTGACTCGGACAGCAAACAGCCAATCATGCATCAAATCAACACTTCCTAGCCCCTCCCTAGCAACCATTGTCGAGCACCTTAACAACCAAAATCCATAGAGGGATATCTTCCATTCTGAATGTCACAGAGGCATGGGAGTTGGTTTATATCATTCATACTGACAAGCAGCCTTTGGAGATTCATGATTGGCAGCTGCCAAGCCACTCCCTAGCAACTAAACAGAGTACCCTAGCAACCGCTTAGCAGTAACTATATCTCTGCACCAGAAAATCAGAGAGACTTCTGGGTTGATTTATTTCAATCAGGATGGCAAGGAGACTTGATTAGTATCACTATGGTAACTGCCTAGCAACCAGATGGGGTTACCCTAGCAACCGAGTAACAAATCACATATCTCTGCATCAGAAAAACGTAGAGACTTCCGGGTTGACTTATTTCAATCAGGATGGCAAGGAGACTTGATTAGTATCACTATGGTAACTGCCTAGCAACCAGATGGGCTTACCCTAGCAACCGAGTAACAAATCACATATCTCTGCATCAGAAAACATAGAGACTTCCGGGTTGACTTATTTCAATCAGGATGGCAAGGAGACTTGATTAGTATCACTATGGTAACTGCCTAGCAACCAGATGGGGTTACCCTAGCAACCGAGTAACAAATCACATATCTCTGCATCAGAAAAACATAGAGACTTCCGGGTTGACTTATTCCAATCAGGATGGCAAGGAGACTTGATTAGTATCACTATGGTAACTGCCTAGCAACCAGATGGGGTTACCCTAGCAACCGAGTAACAAATCACATATCTCTGCATCACAAAAACGTAGAGACTTCTGGGTTGATTTATTTCAATCAGGATGGCAAGGAGACTTCATTAGTATCACTATGGTAACTGCCTAGCAACCAGATGGGGTTACCCTAGCAACCGAGAAACAAATCACATATCTCGGCACCAGAAAAGAGTACAGACTTCCAGGTTGATTTATTTCAACCAGGATGGCAAGGACACTTCATTAGTATCAATATGGTTACTGCCTAGCAACCACATGGGGTTACCCTAGCAACCGAAAGTAACAAATCACATATCTCTGCATCAGAAAACGTAGATACTTCTGGGTTGACTTATTTCAATCAGGATGGCAAGGACACTTGATTACTATCACTATGGTAACTGCCTAGCAACCAGATGGGGTTACCCTAGCAACCAAGTAACAAATCACATATCTCTGCACCACAAAATAGTACTGACTTCCGGGTTGATTTATTTCACTCAGGATCGCAAGGACACTTGATTACTATCACTATGGTAACTGCCTAGCAACCAGATGGGGTTACCCTAGCAACCGAGAAACAAATCACATATCTCGCACCAGAAAAGAGTACAGACTTCCGGTTGATTTATTTCACTCAGGATCGCAAGGACACTTGATTACTATCACTATGGTAACTGCCTAGCAACCAGATGGGGTTACCCTAGCAACCGAGAAACAAATCACATATCTCTGCACCAGAAAAGAGTACAGACTTCCGGGTTGATTTATTTCAACCAGGATGGCAAGGACACTTCATTAGTATCAATATGGTAACTGCCTAGCAACCAGATGGGGTTACCCTAGCAACCGAGTAACAAATCACATATCTCTGCACCAGAAAACACTACAGACTTCCGGGTTGACTTATTTCACTCAGGATGGAAAGGAGCCATGTATTGTATTACCTTGGTAACTGCATAGCAACCACATGGGCTTACCCTAGCAACCGAGTAACAAATCACATATTTCTGCACCAGAAAATCGTACAGACTTCTGGGCTGATTTATTTATGACCATAATTTTTGTTCTTTTCAAGTTACAACATGCTGTTTGATCTAGTTTTGCCACGGCAAGCACCACTCACATTTTCTTCAGGAAATGTACCTATCTAGTTAGTGGTGCTTGCAAAGCATCACTATTGTAATCTCACATACTTATTATTATACTTTTTATTTTTATTTTTATTTTTATTTTATATCTCTTAACAAAACTTCGCACCTAACTCGTCCCAAGACCGCTTGGCGTAGACCCACCTAATGAGGTGTCAAATCGAACGCCTATTGAGGACACGTGTGCTATGACTTTATAAGTTTATCGGGTACGGTATTTGCCCCAGGGGCAAAAAGCAGCCTAAAAATCCCATAGACTTAACATTGAGACAAACTTTGACGCCACAGCTCCAAGCTGAGGATTTCAGAGAAACGCGTGATTTGCCACATTTGAAGAGGCTGGCAGGCTCTGTAAGAGCATACCTCAATATGGGGTAAAAGTTGCACCTCTGGGGGCAGGAGCTGCCCAAAAATGCCCCAATTGACTTATAATGGTGTAGGACTGCCCATGAAATGAAAAGGCATAGGGATTTGTATTGAACATAGCTCTGGATCACAGTGTCATAGAGACGAGGGGTGGGCTCATTTTACTCAGACAACCAATCAGTCTCTCAGGATCATTGTGAAGCTATCAAGCCACGCCCTAGCAACCATTAAGAGCACCTTAGCAACAAGTCCCATAGACTTCTATTGAAACAGATCAAAGGGATATCTCCGGATAGAAGTGTCATAGAAACACAAGGGTGGTCTCGCTTTGACTCGGACAGCAAACAGCCAATCATGCATCACATCAACACTTCCTAGCCCCTCCCTAGCAACCATTGTCGAGCACCTTAACAACCAAAATCCATAGAGGGATATCTTCCATTCTGAATGTCACAGAGGCATGGGAGTTGGTTTATATCATTCATACTGACAAGCAGCCTTTGGAGATTCATGATTGGCAGCTGCCAAGCCACTCCCTAGCAACTACACAGAGTACCCTAGCAACCGCTTAGCAGTAACTATATCTCTGCACCAGAAAATCAGAGAGACTTCTGGGTTGATTTATTTCAATCAGGATGGCAAGGAGACTTGATAAGTATCACTATGGTAACTGCCTAGCAACCAGATGGGGTTACCCTAGCAACCGAAAGTAACAAATCACATATCTCTGCATCAGAAAAACGTAGAGACTTCCGGGTTGACTTATTTCAATCAGGATGGCAAGGAGACTTCATTAGTATCACTATGGTAACTGCCTAGCAACCAGATGGGCTTACCCTAGCAACCGAGTAACAAATCACATATCTCTGCATCACAAAAACATAGAGACTTCCGGGTTGACTTATTTCAATCAGGATGGCAAGGAGACTTCATTAGTATCACTATGGTAACTGCCTAGCAACCAGATGGGGTTACCCTAGCAACCGAGTAACAAATCACATATCTCTGCATCAGAAAACGTAGAGACTTCCGGGTTGACTTATTTCAATCAGGATGGCAAGGAGACTTGATTAGTATCACTATGGTAACTGCCTAGCAACCAGATGGGGTTACCCTAGCAACCCAGTAACAAATCACATATCTCTGCATCACAAAAACGTAGAGACTTCCGGGTTGACTTATTTCAATCAGGATGGCAAGGAGACTTCATTAGTATCACTATGGTAACTGCCTAGCAACCAGATGGGGTTACCCTAGCAACCGAGTAACAAATCACATATCTCTGCATCAGAAAACGTAGAGACTTCCTGGTTGACTTATTTCAATCAGGATGGCAAGGACACTTCATTAGTATCACTATGGTAACTGCCTAGCAACCACATGGGGTTACCCTAGCAACCGAGTAACAAATCACATATCTCTGCATCAGAAAAACGTAGCAGACTTCTGGGTTGATTTATTTCAATCAGGATGGCAAGGACACTTCATTAGTATCACTATGGTAACTGCCTAGCAACCAGATGGGGTTACCCTAGCAACCGAAAGTAACAAATCACATATCTCTGCATCAGAAAAACGTACAGACTTCTGGGTTGACTTATTTCAATCAGGATGGCAAGGACACTTCATTAGTATCACTATGGTAACTGCCTAGCAACCAGATGGGGTTACCCTAGCAACCGAGTAACAAATCACATATCTCTGCATCAGAAAACGTACAGACTTCCGGGTTGACTTATTTCAATCAGGATGGCAAGGAGACTTGATTACTATCACTATGGTAACTGCCTAGCAACCACATGGGGTTACCCTAGCAACCGAGTAACAAATCACATATCTCTGCACCAGAAAATCAGTACAGACTTCTGGGTTGATTTATTTCAATCAGGATGGCAAGGAGACTTCATTAGTATCACTATGGTAACTGCCTAGCAACCAGATGGGGTTACCCTAGCAACCGAGTAACAAATCACATATCTCTGCATCAGAACACGTACAGACTTCCGGTTGACTTATTTCACTCAGGATGGCAAGGAGCCTTATTGTATCACTTGGTAACTGCATAGCAACCACATGGGCTTACCCTAGCAACCTAGTAAAAATCACATATCTCAGCAGTTAGTGAAATGCTATTTGATCGTAAGTTTTGCCACGCAAGCACCACTCACATTTTCTTCAGGAAATGTACCTATCTAGTTATTTTTATTTTTCTTATTTTTTATATCTCTTAACAAAACTTCGCACCTAACTCGTCCCAAGACCGCTTAGTGAGACCCACCTAATGAGGTGTCAAATCGAACGCCTATTGAGGACACGTGTGCTATGACTTTTATAGTTTATCGGGGTACGGTATTTGCCCCAGGGGCAAAAAAGCAGCCTAAAAATCCCATAGACTTAACATTGAGACAAACTTTGACGCCACAGCTCCAAGCTTAGGATTTCAGAGAAACGCAGTGATTTGCCACATTTGAAGAGGCTGGCAGGCTCTGTAAGAGCATACCTCAATATGGGGTAAAAGCTGCACCCCTGGGGGCAGGAGCTGCCCAAAAATGCCCCAATTGACTTATAATGGTGTAGGACTGCCCCTGAAATGAAAAGGCATAGGGATTTGTATTGAACATAGCTCTGGATCACAGTGTCATAGAGACGAGGGGTGGGCTCATTTTACTCAGACGCACCAATCAGTCTCTCAGGATCATTGTGAAGCTATCAAGCCACGCCCTAGCAACCATTAAGAGCACCTTAGCAACAAGTCCCATAGACTTCTATTGAAACAGATCAAAGGGATATCTCCGGATAGAAGTGTCATAGAAACACAAGGGTGGTCTCGCTTGACTCGGACAGCAAACAGCCAATCATGCATCAAATCAACACTTCCTAGCCCCTCCCTAGCAACCATTGTCGAGCACCTTAACAACCAAAATCCATAGAGGGATATCTTCCATTCTGAATGTCACAGAGGCATGGGAGTTGGTTTATATCATTCATACTGACAAGCAGCCTTTGGAGATTCATGATTGGCAGCTGCCAAGCCACTCCCTAGCAACTAAACAGAGTACCCTAGCAACCGCTTAGCAGTAACTATATCTCTGCACCAGAAAATCAGAGAGACTTCTGGGTTGATTTATTTCAATCAGGATGGCAAGGACACTTGATTAGTATCACTATGGTAACTGCCTAGCAACCAGATGGGGTTACCCTAGCAACCGAGTAACAAATCACATATCTCTGCATCAGAAAACGTAGAGACTTCCGGGTTGACTTATTTCAATCAGGATGGAAAGGAGACTTCATTAGTATCACTATGGTAACTGCCTAGCAACCAGATGGGCTTACCCTAGCAACCGAGTAACAAATCACATATCTCTGCATCACAAAAACATACAGACTTCCGGTTTGACTTATTTCAATCAGGATGGCAAGGACACTTGATTAGTATCACTATGGTAACTGCCTAGCAACCACATGGGGTTACCCTAGCAACCTACTAACAAATCACATATTTCTGCACCAGAACATTATACAGACTTCTGGGTTGATTTATTTATGACCACAATTTCTGTTCTTTTCAAGCAGGCTATTTGACGAGTTTTGCCACGGCAAGCACCACTCACATTTTCTTCAGGAAATGTACCTATCTAGTTAGTGGTGCTTGCAAAGCATCACTATTGTAATCTCACATACTTATTAGTGGTGCTTGCAAAGCATCACTATTGTAATCTCACATACTTATTATACTTTTTATTTTTATTTTTATTATATCTCTTAACAAAACTTCGCACCTAACTCGTCCCAGCACCGCTTAGCGAGACCCACTAATGAGGTGTCAAATCGAACGGCCTATTGAGGACACGTGTGCTATGACTTTTATGTTTATCGGGTACGGTATTTGCCCCAGGGCAAAAAAGCAGCCTAAAAATCCCATAGACTTAACATTGAGACAAACTTTGACGCGCCACAGCTCCAAGCTTAGGATTTCAGAGAAACGCAGTGATTTGCCACATTTGAAGAGGCTGGCAGGCTCTGTAAGAGCATACCTCAATATGGGGTAAAAGCTGCACCCCTGGGGGCAGGAGCTGCCCAAAAATGCCCCAATTGACTTATAATGGTGTAGGACTGCCCATGAAATGAAAAGGCATAGGGATTTGTATTGAACATAGCTCTGGATCACAGTGTCATAGAGACGAGGGGTGGGCTCATTTTACTCAGACGACCAATCAGTCTCTCAGGATCATTGTGAAGCTATCAAGCCACGCCCTAGCAACCATTAAGAGCACCTTAGCAACAAGTCCCATAGACTTCTATTGAAACAGATCAAAGGGATATCTCCGGATAGAAGTGTCATAGAAACACAAGGGTGGTCTCGCTTGACTCGGACAGCAAACAGCCAATCATGCATCAAATCAACACTTCCTAGCCCCTCCCTAGCAACCATTGTCGAGCACCTTAACAACCAAAATCCATAGAGGGATATCTTCCATTCTGAATGTCACAGAGGCATGGGAGTTGGTTTATATCATTCATACTGACAAGCAGCCTTTGGAGATTCATGATTGGCAGCTGCCAAGCCACTCCCTAGCAACTAAACAGAGTACCCTAGCAACCGCTTAGCAGTAACTATATCTCTGCACCAGAAAATCAGAGAGACTTCTGGGTTGATTTATTTCAATCAGGATGGCAAGGACACTTGATTAGTATCACTATGGTAACTGCCTAGCAACCAGATGGGGTTACCCTAGCAACCGAGTAACAAATCACATATCTCTGCATCAGAAAAACGTAGAGACTTCCGGGTTGACTTATTTCAATCAGGATGGAAAGGAGACTTCATTAGTATCACTATGGTAACTGCCTAGCAACCAGATGGGCTTACCCTAGCAACCGAGTAACAAATCACATATCTCTGCATCACAAAAACATACAGACTTCCGGTTTGACTTATTTCAATCAGGATGGCAAGGACACTTGATTAGTATCACTATGGTAACTGCCTAGCAACCACATGGGGTTACCCTAGCAACCTACTAACAAATCACATATTTCTGCACCAGAACATTATACAGACTTCTGGGTTGATTTATTTATGACCACAATTTCTGTTCTTTTCAAGCAGGCTATTTGATCTAGTTTTGCCACTGCAAGCACCACTCACATTTTCTTCAGGAAATGTACCTATCTAGTTAGTGGTGCTTGCAAAGCATCACTATTGTAATCTCACATACTTATTAGTGGTGCTTGCAAAGCATCACTATTGTAATCTCACATACTTATTATACTTTTATTTTTATTTTTATTATATCTCTTAACAAAACTTCGCACCTAACTCGCCCCAAGCACCGCTTAGTGAGACCCACTAATGAGGTATCAAATCGAACGGCCTATTGAGGACACGTGTGCTATGACTTTTATGTTTATCGGGTACGGTATTTGCCCCAGGGGCAAAAAAGCGCCTAAAAATCCCATAGACTTAACATTGAGACAAACTTTGACGCGCCACAGCTCCAAGCTGAGGATTTCAGAGAAACGCAGTGATTTGCCACATTTGAAGAGGCTGGCAGGCTCTGTAAGAGCATACCTCAATATGGGGTAAAAGTTGCACCTCTGGGGGCAGGAGCTGCCCAAAAATGCCCCAATTGACTTATAATGGTGTAGGACGGCCCATGAAATGAAAAGGCATAGGGATTTGTATTGAACATAGCTCTGGATCACAGTGTCATAGAGACGAGGGGTGGGCTCATTTTACTCAGACAACCAATCAGTCTCTCAGGATCATTGTGAAGCTATCAAGCCACGCCCTAGCAACCATTAAGAGCACCTTAGCAACAAGTCCCATAGACTTCTATTGAAAAAGATCAAAGGGATATCTCCGGATAGAAGTGTCATAGAAACACAAGGGTGGTCTCGCTTGACTCGGACAGCAAACAGCCAATCATGCATCACTTCAACACTTCCTAGCCCCTCCCTAGCAACCATTGTCGAGCACCTTAACAACCAAAATCCATAGAGGGATATCTTCCATTCTGAATGTCACAGAGGCATGGGAGTTGGTTTATATCATTCATACTGACAAGCAGCCTTTGGAGATTCATGATTGGCAGCTGCCAAGCCACTCCCTAGCAACTACACAGAGTACCCTAGCAACCGCTTAGCAGTAACTATATCTCTGCACCAGAAAATCAGAGAGACTTCTGGGTTGATTTATTTCAATCAGGATGGCAAGGAGACTTGATAAGTATCACTATGTTAACTGCCTAGCAACCAGATGGGGTTACCCTAGCAACCGAGTAACAAATCACATATCTCTGCATCAGAAAAACGTAGAGACTTCCGGGTTGACTTATTTCAATCAGGATGGCAAGGACACTTCATTAGTATCACTATGGTAACTGCCTAGCAACCAGATGGGCTTACCCTAGCAACCGAGTAACAAATCACATATCTCTGCATCACAAAAACATAGAGACTTCCGGGTTGACTTACTTCAATCAGGATGGCAAGGAGACTTCATTAGTATCACTATGGTAACTGCCTAGCAACCAGATGGGCTTACCCTAGCAACCGAAAGTAACAAATCACATATCTCTGCATCAGAAAAACGTAGAGACTTCCGGGTTGACTTATTTCAATAAGGATGGCAAGGACACTTGATTAGTATCACTATGGTATCTGCCTAGCAACCAGATGGGGTTACCCTAGCAACCGAGTAACAAATCACATATCTCTGCATCACAAAAACATAGAGACTTCCGGTTGACTTATTTCAATCAGGATGGCAAGGAGACTTCATTAGTATCACTATGGTAACTGCCTAGCAACCAGATGGGCTTACCCTAGCAACCGAGTAACAAATCACATATCTCTGCATCAGAAAACGTAGAGACTTCCGGGTTGACTTATTTCAATAAGGATGGCAAGGACACTTGATTAGTATCACTATGGTATCTGCCTAGCAACCAGATGGGGTTACCCTAGCAACCGAGTAAAAAATCACATATCTCTGCATCACAAAAACATAGAGACTTCCGGGTTGATTTATTTTAATCAGGATGGCCAGGAGACTTGATTAGTATCACTATGGTAACTGCCTAGCAACCAGATGGAGTTACCCTAGCAACCGAAAGCAACATATCACATATCTCTGCACCAGAACACACTACAGACTTCCGGGTTGACTTATTTCACTCAGGATGGAAAGGAGCCATGTATTGTATTACCTTGGTAACTGCATAGCAACCACACGGGCTTACCCTAGCAACCGAGTAACAAATCACATATTTCTGCACCAGAACATCGTACAGACTTCTGGGTTGATTTATTTATGACCATAATTTTTGTTCTTTTCAAGTTACAACATGCTGTTTGATCTAGTTTTGCCACGGCAAGCACCACTCACATTTTCTTCAGGAAATGTACCTATCTAGTTAGTGGTGCTTGCAAAGCATCACTATTGTAATCTCACATACTTATTATTATACTTTTTATTTTTATTTTTATTTTTATATCTCTTAACAAAACTTCGCACCTAACTCGTCCCCAAGACCGCTTAGTGAGACCCACCTAATGAGGTGTCAAATCGAACGGCCTATTGAGGACACATGTGCTATGACTTTTATGTTTATCGGGTACGGTATTTGCCCCAGGGGCAAAAAAGCGCCTAAAAATCCCATAGACTTAACATTGAGACAAACTTTGACGCGCCACAGCTCCAAGCTTAGGATTTCAGAGAAACGCAGTGATTTGCCACATTTGAAGAGGCTGGCAGGCTCTGTAAGAGCATACCTCAATATGGGGTAAAAGTTGCACTCCTGGGGGCAGGAGCTGCCCAAAATGCCCCAATTGACTTATAATGGTGTAGGACGGCCCATGAAATGAAAAGGCATAGGGATTTGTATTGAACATAGCTCTGGATCACAGTGTCATAGAGACGAGGGGTGGGCTCATTTTACTCAGACAACCAATCAGTCTCTCTGGATCATTGTGAAGCTATCAAGCCACGCCCTAGCAACCATTAAGAGCACCTTAGCAACAAGTCCCATAGACTTCTATTGAAAAAGATCAAAGGGATATCTCCGGATAGAAGTGTCATAGAAACACAAGGGTGGTCTCGCTTGACTCGACAGCAAACAGCCAATCATGCATCACTTCAACACTTCCTAGCCCCTCCCTAGCAACCATTGTCGAGCACCTTAACAACCAAAATCCATAGAGGGATATCTTCCATTCTGAATGTCACAGAGGCATGGGAGTTGGTTTATATCATTCATACTGACAAGCAGCCTTTGGAGATTCATGATTGGCAGCTGCCAAGCCACTCCCTAGCAACTACACAGAGTACCCTAGCAACCGCTTAGCAGTAACTATATCTCTGCACCAGAAAATCAGAGAGACTTCTGGGTTGATTTATTTCAATCAGGATGGCAAGGAGACTTGATAAGTATCACTATGTTAACTGCCTAGCAACCAGATGGGGTTACCCTAGCAACCGAGTAACAAATCACATATCTCTGCATCAGAAAACGAGAGACTTCCGGGTTGACTTATTTCAATCAGGATGGCAAGGACACTTCATTAGTATCACTATGGTAACTGCCTAGCAACCAGATGGGCTTACCCTAGCAACCGAAAGTAACAAATCACATATCTCTGCATCACAAAAACATAGAGACTTCCGGTTGACTTATTTCAATCAGGATGGCAAGGACACTTGATAAGTATCACTATGTTAACTGCCTAGCAACCAGATGGGGTTACCCTAGCAACCGAAGTAACAAATCACATATCTCTGCATCAGAAAACGTAGAGACTTCCGGGTTGACTTATTTCAATCAGGATGGCAAGGACACTTCATTAGTATCACTATGGTAACTGCCTAGCAACCACATGAGCTTACCCTAGCAACCGAAGTAACAAATCACATATCTCTGCATCAGAAAAACGTAGAGACTTCCGGGTTGACTTATTTCAATCAGGATGGCAAGGACACTTGATTAGTATCACTATGATTACTGCCTAGCAACCAGATGGGGTTACCCTAGCAACCGAAGTAACAAATCACATATCTCTGCACCAGAAAATAGTACTGACTTCCGGGTTGATTTATTTCACTCAGGATGGCAAGGACACTTCATTACTATCACTATGGTAACTGCCTAGCAACCAGATGGGGTTACTCCTAGCAACCCAGAAACAAATCACATATCTCGCACCAGAAAAGAGTACAGACTTCCAGGTTGATTTATTTCAACCAGGATGGCAAGGACACTTCATTAGTATCAATATGGTAACTGCCTAGCAACCACATGGGGTTACCCTAGCAACCGAAAGTAACAAATCACATATCTCTGCATCAGAAAAACGTAGATACTTCTGGGTTGACTTATTTCAATCAGGATGGCAAGGACACTTGATTACTATCACTATGGTAACTGCCTAGCAACCAGATGGGGTTACCCTAGCAACCGAGTAACAAATCACATATCTCTGCACCAGAAAATAGTACTGACTTCCGGTTGATTTATTTCACTCAGGATCGCAAGGACACTTGATTACTATCACTATGGTAACTGCCTAGCAACCAGATGGGGTTACCCTAGCAACCGAGAAACAAATCACATATCTCGGCACCAGAAAAGAGTACAGACTTCCGGTTGATTTATTTCACTCAGGATCGCAAGGACACTTGATTACTATCACTATGGTAACTGCCTAGCAACCAGATGGGGTTACCCTAGCAACCGAGAAACAAATCACATATCTCGCACCAGAAAAGAGTACAGACTTCCGGGTTGATTTATTTCAACCAGGATGGCAAGGACACTTCATTAGTATCAATATGGTAACTGCCTAGCAACCAGATGGGGTTACCCTAGCAACCGAAGTAACAAATCACATATCTCTGCACCAGAAAACACTACAGACTTCCGGGTTGACTTATTTCACTCAGGATGGAAAGGAGCCATGTATTGTATTACCTTGGTAACTGCATAGCAACCACATGGGCTTACCCTAGCAACCGAGTAAAAATCACATATTTCTGCACCAGAAAATCGTACAGACTTCTGGGCTGATTTATTTATGACCATAATTTTTTTCTTTTCAAGTTACAACATGCTGTTTGATCTAGTTTTGCCACGGCAAGCACCACTCACATTTTCTTCAGGAAATGTACCTATCTAGTTATTTTTATTATTTTATTTTTCTTATTTTTATATCTCTTAACAAAACTTCGCACCTAACTCGTCCCCAAGACCGCTTGGCGTAGACCCACCTAATGAGGTGTCAAATCGAACGGCCTATTGAGGACACGTGTGCTATGACTTTTATAGTTTATCGGGGTACGGTATTTGCCCCAGGGGCAAAAAAGCAGCCTAAAAATCCCATAGACTTAACATTGAGACAAACTTTGACGCTCACAGCTCCAAGCTTAGGATTTCAGAGAAACGCAGTGATTTGCCACATTTGAAGAGGCTGGCAGGCTCTGTAAGAGCATACCTCAATATGGGGTAAAAGTTGCACCCCTGGGGGCAGGAGCTGCCCAAAATGCCCCAATTGACTTATAATGGTGTAGGACGCCCATGAAATGAAAAGGCATAGGGATTTGTATTGAACATAGCTCTGGATCACAGTGTCATAGAGACGAGGGGTGGGCTCATTTTACTCAGACGACCAATCAGTCTCTCAGGATCATTGTGAAGCTATCAAGCCACGCCCTAGCAACCATTAAGAGCACCTTAGCAACAAGTCCCATAGACTTCTATTGAAACAGATCAAAGGGATATCTCCTGATAGAAGTGTCATAGAAACACAAGGGTGGTCTCTGCTTGACTCGGGACAGCAAACAGCCAATCATGCATCAAATCAACACTTCCTAGCCCCTCCCTAGCAACCATTGTCGAGCACCTTAACAACCAAAATCCATAGAGGGATATCTTCCATTCTGAATGTCACAGAGGCATGGGAGTTGGTTTATATCATTCATACTGACAAGCAGCCTTTGGAGATTCATGATTGGCAGCTGCCAAGCCACTCCCTAGCAACTAAACAGAGTACCCTAGCAACCGCTTAGCAGTAACTATATCTCTGCACCAGAAAATCAGAGAGACTTCTGGGTTGATTTATTTCAATCAGGATGGCAAGGACACTTGATTAGTATCACTATGGTAACTGCCTAGCAACCAGATGGGGTTACCCTAGCAACCGAAAGTAACAAATCACATATCTCTGCACCAGAAAACACTACAGACTTCCGGGTTGACTTATTTCACTCAGGATGGAAAGGAGCCATGTATTGTATTACCTATGGTAACTGCATAGCAACCACATGGGCTTACCCTAGCAACCGAAAGTAACAAATCACATATTTCTGCACCAGAAAATCATACAGACTTCTGGTTTGATTTATTTATGACCATAATTTTTGTTCTTTTCAAGTTATAGCATGCTGTTTGACGAGTTTTGCCACGACAAGCACCACTCACATTTTCTTCAGGAAATGTACCTATCTAGTTAGTGGTGCTTGCAAAGCATCACTATTGTAATCTCACATACTTATTAGTGGTGCTTGCAAAGCATCACTATTGTAATCTCACATACTTATTATTATACTTTTTATTTTTATTTTTATTTTTATTTTATATCTCTTAACAAAACTTCGCACCTAACTCGTCCCAAGACCGCTTAGCGTAGACCCACCTAATGAGGTGTCAAATCGAACGGCCTATTGAGGACACATGTGCTATGACTTTTATGTTTATCGGGTACTGTATTTGCCCCAGGGGCAAAAAAGCGCCTAAAAATCCCATAGACTTAACATTGAGACAAACTTTGACGCGCCACAGCTCCAAGCTTAGGATTTCAGAGAAACGCAGTGATTTGCCACATTTGAAGAGGCTGGCAGGCTCTGTAAGAGCATACCTCAATATGGGGTAAAAGTTGCACCCCTGGGGGCAGGAGCTGCCCAAAATGCCCCAATTGACTTATAATGGTGTAGGACGGCCCATGAAATGAAAAGGCATAGGGATTTGTATTGAACATAGCTCTGGATCACAGTGTCATAGAGACGAGGGGTGGGCTCATTTTACTCAGACAACCAATCAGTCTCTCTGGATCATTGTGAAGCTATCAAGCCACGCCCTAGCAACCATTAAGAGCACCTTAGCAACAAGTCCCATAGACTTCTATTGAAACAGATCAAAGGGATATCTCCGGATAGAAGTGTCATAGAAACACAAGGGTGGTCTCGCTTGACTCGGACAGCAAACAGCCAATCATGCATCACTTCAACACTTCCTAGCCCCTCCCTAGCAACCATTGTCGAGCACCTTAACAACCAAAATCCATAGAGGGATATCTTCCATTCTGAATGTCACAGAGGCATGGGAGTTGGTTTATATCATTCATACTGACAAGCAGCCTTTGGAGATTCATGATTGGCAGCTGCCAAGCCACTCCCTAGCAACTACACAGAGTACCCTAGCAACCGCTTAGCAGTAACTATATCTCTGCACCAGAAAATCAGAGAGACTTCTGGGTTGATTTATTTCAATCAGGATGGCAAGGACACTTGATAAGTATCACTATGTTAACTGCCTAGCAACCAGATGGGGTTACCCTAGCAACCGAAAGTAACAAATCACATATCTCTGCATCAGAAAACGTAGAGACTTCCGGGTTGACTTATTTCAATCAGGATGGCAAGGACACTTCATTAGTATCACTATGGTAACTGCCTAGCAACCAGATGGGCTTACCCTAGCAACCGAAGTAACAAATCACATATCTCTGCATCACAAAAACATAGAGACTTCCGGTTGACTTATTTCAATCAGGATGGCAAGGACACTTGATAAGTATCACTATGTTAACTGCCTAGCAACCAGATGGGGTTACCCTAGCAACCGAGTAACAAATCACATATCTCTGCATCAGAAAAACGTAGAGACTTCCGGGTTGACTTATTTCAATCAGGATGGCAAGGACACTTCATTAGTATCACTATGGTAACTGCCTAGCAACCACATGAGCTTACCCTAGCAACCGAGTAACAAATCACATATCTCTGCATCAGAAAAACGTACAGACTTCCGGGTTGACTTATTTCAATCAGGATGGCAAGGACACTTGATTAGTATCACTATGATTACTGCCTAGCAACCAGATGGGGTTACCCTAGCAACCAAGTAACAAATCACATATCTCTGCACCAGAACATAGTACTGACTTCCGGGTTGATTTATTTCACTCAGGATGGCAAGGACACTTCATTACTATCACTATGGTAACTGCCTAGCAACCAGATGGGGTTACCCTAGCAACCGAGAAACAAATCACATATCTCGGCACCAGAAAAGAGTACAGACTTCCAGGTTGATTTATTTCAACCAGGATGGCAAGGACACTTCATTAGTATCAATATGGTAACTGCCTAGCAACCACATGGGGTTACCCTAGCAACCGAAGTAACAAATCACATATCTCTGCATCAGAAAACGTAGATACTTCTGGGTTGACTTATTTCAATCAGGATGGCAAGGACACTTGATTACTATCACTATGGTAACTGCCTAGCAACCAGATGGGGTTACCCTAGCAACCGAGTAACAAATCACATATCTCTGCACCAGAAAATAGTACTGACTTCCGGGTTGATTTATTTCACTCAGGATCGCAAGGACACTTGATTACTATCACTATGGTAACTGCCTAGCAACCAGATGGGGTTACCCTAGCAACCGAGAAACAAATCACATATCTCGGCACCAGAAAAGAGTACAGACTTCCGGGTTGATTTATTTCACTCAGGATCGCAAGGACACTTGATTACTATCACTATGGTAACTGCCTAGCAACCAGATGGGGTTACCCTAGCAACCGAGAAACAAATCACATATCTCGGCACCAGAAAAGAGTACAGACTTCCGGGTTGATTTATTTCAACCAGGATGGCAAGGACACTTCATTAGTATCAATATGGTAACTGCCTAGCAACCAGATGGGGTTACCCTAGCAACCGAAGTAACAAATCACATATCTCTGCACCAGAAAACACTACAGACTTCCGGGTTGACTTATTTCACTCAGGATGGAAAGGAGCCATGTATTGTATTACCTTGGTAACTGCATAGCAACCACATGGGCTTACCCTAGCAACCGAGTAAAAATCACATATTTCTGCACCAGAAAATCGTACAGACTTCTGGGCTGATTTATTTATGACCATAATTTTTTTCTTTTCAAGTTACAACATGCTGTTTGATCTAGTTTTGCCACGGCAAGCACCACTCACATTTTCTTCAGGAAATGTACCTATCTAGTTAGTGGTGCTTGCAAAGCATCACTATTGTAATCTCACATACTTATTATTAGTGGTGCTTGCAGCATCACTATTAATCTCATACTATTTTATTTTTCTTTTTATTATTATTCTATCTCAACAAAACTTCGCACCTAACTCGTCCCAAGACCGCTTGGCGTAGACCCACAAATGAGGTGTCAAATCGAACGGCCTATTGAGGACACGTGTGCTATGACTTTTATGTTTATCGGGTACGGTATTTGCCCCAGGGGCAAAAAAGCGCCTAAAAATCCCATAGACTTAACATTGAGACAAACTTTGACGCGCCACAGCTCCAAGCTTAGGATTTCACAGAAACGCAGTGATTTGCCACATTTGAAGAGGCTGGCAGGCTCTGTAAGAGCATACCTCAATATGGGGTAAAAGTTGCACCCCTGGGGGCAGGAGCTGCCCAAAAATGCCCCAATTGACTTATAATGGTGTAGGACGGCCCATGAAATGAAAAGGCATAGGGATTTGTATTGAACATAGCTCTGGATCACAGTGTCATAGAGACGAGGGGTGGGCTCATTTTACTCAGACGACCAATCAGTCTCTCAGGATCATTGTGAAGCTATCAAGCCACGCCCTAGCAACCATTAAGAGCACCTTAGCAACAAGTCCCATAGACTTCTATTGAAACATATCAAAGGGATATCTCCAGATAGAAGTGTCATAGAAACACAAGGGTGGTCTCGCTTTGACTCGGACAGCAAACAGCCAATCATGCATCAAATCAACACTTCCTAGCCCCTCCCTAGCAACCATTGTCGAGCACCTTAACAACCAAAATCCATAGAGGGATATCTTCCATTCTGAATGTCACAGAGGCATGGGAGTTGGTTTATATCATTCATACTGACAAGCAGCCTTTGGAGATTCATGATTGGCAGCTGCCAAGCCACTCCCTAGCAACTAAACAGAGTACCCTAGCAACCGCTTAGCAGTAACTATATCTCTGCACCAGAAAATCAGAGAGACTTCTGGGTTGATTTATTTCAATCAGGATGGCAAGGAGACTTGATCAGTATCACTATGGTAACTGCCTAGCAACCAGATGGGGTTACCCTAGCAACCGAAAGTAACAAATCACATATCTCTGCATCAGAAAAACGTAGAGACTTCCGGTTGCACTTATTTCAATCAGGATGGAAAGGACACTTCATTAGTATCACTATGGTAACTGCCTAGCAACCAGATGGGCTTACCCTAGCAACCAAGTAACAAATCACATATCTCTGCATCACAAAAACATAGAGACTTCCGGGTTGACTTATTTCAATCAGGCTGGCAAGGACACTTGATTAGTATCACTATGGTAACTGCCTAGCAACCAGATGGGGTTACCCTAGCAACCGAGTAACAAATCACATATCTCTGCACCACAAAATAGTACAGACCTCTGGGTTGATTTATTTCATTCAGGATGGCAAGGACACTTTATTACTATCACTATGGTAACTGCCTAGCAACCAGATGGGGTTACCCTAGCAACCAAGTAACAAATCACATATCTCTGCACCAGAAAATATCACAGACCTCTGGGTTGATTTATTTCACTCAGGATGGCAAGGACACTTGATTACTATCACTATGGTAACTGCCTAGCAACCAGATGGGGTTACCCTAGCAACCTACTAACAAATCACATATTTCTGCACCAGAACATTATACAGACTTCTGGGTTGATTTATTTATGACCACAATTTCTGTTCTTTTCAAGCAGGCTATTTGATCTAGTTTTGCCACGGCAAGCACCACTCACATTTTCTTCAGGAAATGTACCTATCTAGTTATACTTTTTATTTTTATTTTTATTTTTATATCTCTTAACAAAACTTGGCACCTAACTCGTCCCAAGACCGCTTGGCGTAGACCCACCTAATGAGGTGTCAAATCGAACGGCCTATTGAGGACACATGTGCTATGACTTTTATAGTTTATCGGGTACGGTATTTGCCCCAGGGGCAAAAAAGCGCCTAAAAATCCCATAGACTTAACATTGAGACAAACTTTGACGCCACAGCTCCAAGCTTAGGATTTCGTGAGAAACGCAGTGATTTGCCACATTTGAAGAGGCTGGCAGGCTCTGTAAGAGCATACCTCAATATGGGGTAAAAGTTGCACCCCTGGGGGCAGGAGCTGCCCAAAAATGCCCCAATTGACTTATAATGGTGTAGGACGGCCCATGAAATGAAAAGGCATAGGGATTTGTATTGAACATAGCTCTGGATCACAGTGTCATAGAGACGAGGGGTGGGCTCATTTTACTCAGACAACCAATCAGTCTCTCTGGATCATTGTGAAGCTATCAAGCCACGCCCTAGCAACCATTAAGAGCACCTTAGCAACAAGTCCCATAGACTTCTATTGAAAAAGATCAAAGGGATATCTCCGGATAGAAGTGTCATAGAAACACAAGGGTGGTCTCGCTTGACTCGGACAGCAAACAGCCAATCATGCATCACTTCAACACTTCCTTGCCCCTCCCTAGCAACCATTGTCGAGCACCTTAACAACCAAAATCCATAGAGGGATATCTTCCATTCTGAATGTCACAGAGGCATGGGAGTTGGTTTATATCATTCATACTGACAATCAGCCTTTGGAGATTCATGATTGGCAGCTGCCAAGCCACTCCCTAGCAACTACACAGAGTACCCTAGCAACCGCTTAGCAGTAACTATATCTCTGCACCAGAAAATCAGAGAGACTTCTGGGTTGATTTATTTCAATCAGGATGGCAAGGAGACTTGATAAGTATCACTATGTTAACTGCCTAGCAACCAGATGGGGTTACCCTAGCAACCGAAGTAACAAATCACATATCTCTGCATCAGAAAACGTAGAGACTTCCGGGTTCACTTATTTCAATCAGGATGGCAAGGACTCTTCATTAGTATCACTATGGTAACTGCCTAGCAACCAGATGGGCTTACCCTAGCAACCGAAAGTAACAAATCACATATCTCTGCATCACAAAAACATAGAGACTTCCGGGTTGACTTATTTCAATCAGGATGGCAAGGACACTTGATAAGTATCACTATGTTAACTTCCTAGCAACCAGATGGGGTTACCCTAGCAACCGAGTAACAAATCACATATCTCTGCATCAGAAAAACGTAGAGACTTCCGGGTTGACTTATTTCAATCAGGATGGCAAGGACACTTCATTACTATCACTATGGTAACTGCCTAGCAACCACATGAGCTTACCCTAGCAACTGAGTAACAAATCACATATCTCTGCATCAGAAAAACGTACAGACTTCCGAGTTGACTTATTTCAATCAGGATGGCAAGGACACTTGATTAGTATCACTATGATTACTGCCTAGCAACCAGATGGGGTTACCCTAGCAACCGAGTAACAAATCACATATCTCTGCACCAGAAAATAGTACTGACTTCCGGGTTGATTTATTTCACTCAGGATGGCAAGGACACTTCATTACTATCACTATGGTAACTGCCTAGCAACCAGATGGGGTTACCCTAGCAACCGAGAAACAAATCACATATCTCGGCACCAGAAAAGAGTACTGACTTCGGGTTGATTTATTTCACTCAGGATCGCAAGGACACTTGATTACTATCACTATGGTAACTGCCTAGCAACCAGATGGGGTTACCCTAGCAACCGAGAAACAAATCACATATCTCGGCACCAGAAAAGAGTACAGACTTCGGGTTGATTTATTTCACTCAGGATCGCAAGGACACTTGATTACTATCACTATGGTAACTGCCTAGCAACCAGATGGGGTTACCCTAGCAACCGAGAAACAAATCACATATCTCGGCACCAGAAAAGAGTACAGACTTCCGGGTTGATTTATTTCAACCAGGATGGCAAGGACACTTCATTAGTATCAATATGGTAACTGCCTAGCAACCAGATGGGGTTACCCTAGCAACCGAGTAACAAATCACATATCTCTGCACCAGAAAACACTACAGACTTCCGGGTTGACTTATTTCACTCAGGATGGAAAGGACCCATGTATTGTATTACCTTGGTAACTGCATAGCAACCACATGGGCTTACCCTAGCAACCGAGTAAAAAATCACATATTTCTGCACCAGAAAATCGTACAGACTTCTGGGCTGATTTATTTATGACCGTAATTTTTTTCTTTTCCAGTTACAACATGCTGTTTGATCGAGTTTTGCCACGGCAAGCACCACTCACATTTTCTTCAGGAAATGTACCTATCTAGTTATTTTTATTATTTTTATTTTTCTTATTTTTATATCTCTTAACAAAACTTCGCACCTAACTCGTCCCAAGCACCGCTTGGCGTAGACCCACGAATGAGGTGTCAAATCGAACGGCCTATTGAGGACACATGTGCTATGACTTTTATAAGCTGATCGGAGTACGGTACTTGCCCCAGGGGCAAAAAAGCAGCCGAAAAATCCCATAGACTTAACATTGAGACAAACTTTGACGCGTCACAGCTCCAAGCTGAGGATTTCAGTAGAAACGTGTGATTTGCCACATTTGAAGAGGCTGGCAGGCTCTGTAAGAGCATACCTCAATATGGGGTAAAAGCTGCACCCCTGGGGGCAGGAGCTGCCCAAAAATGCCCCAATTGACTTATAATGGTGTAGGACGGCCCCTGAAATGAAAAGGCATAGGGATTTGTATTGAACATAGCTCTGGATCACAGTGTCATAGAGACGAGGGGTGGGCTCATTTTACTCAGACGACCAATCAGTCTCTCAGGATCATTGTGAAGCTATCAAGCCACGCCCTAGCAACCATTAAGAGCACCTTAGCAACAAGTCCCATAGACTTCTATTGAAACAGATCAAAGGGATATCTCCGGATAGAAGTGTCATAGAAACACAAGGGTGGTCTCGTTTGACTCGGGACAGCAAACAGCCAATCATGCATCAAATCAAAACTTCCTAGCCCCTCCCTAGCAACCATTGTCGAGCACCTTAACAACCAAAATCCATAGAGGGATATCTTCCATTCTGAATGTCACAGAGGCATGGGAGTTGATTTATATCATTCATACTGACAAGCAGCCTTTGGAGATTCATGATTGGCAGCTGCCAAGCCACTCCCTAGCAACTAAACAGTGTACCCTAGCAACCGTTTAGCAGTAACTATATCTCTGCACCAGAAAATCAGAGAGACTTCTGGGTTGATTTATTTCAATCAGGATGGCAAGGACACTTGATTAGTATCACTATGGTAACTGCCTAGCAACCAGATGGGGTTACCCTAGCAACCGAGTAAGAAATCACATATCTCTGCACCAGAAAACACTACAGACTTCCGGGTTGACTTATTTCACTCAGGATGGAAAGGAGCCATGTGTTGTATTACCTTGGTAACTGCATAGCAACCACTTGGGCTTACCCTAGCAACCGAGTAACAAATCACATATTTCTGCACCAGAAAATCGTACAGACTTCTGATTTGATTTATTTATGACCATAATTTTTGTTCTTTTCAAGTTATAGCATGCTGTTTGACGAGTTTTGCCACGACAAGCACCACTCACATTTTCTTCAGGAAATGTACCTATCTAGTTATAATTATTATTATTCTTCCACACAAAAGTTCGGCGCGTAACTTGTCCCGCAGCTTTTGTCACACACCCCTGAGTGAGGCGTCAAATCATGCGGCCTATTGAGGAGAGGTGTACTATGACTTTTATAAGCGATTGGGGGTACGGTATTTGCCCCAGGGACAAAAAAGCGGCCGAAAAAACCCATAGACTTAACATTGCGGCAAACTTTGACAAGTCACAGCTCCGAGCGAGAATTTCGCAGAAACGTGTGATTTGCCACATTTGAAGAGGCTGCCAGGCTCTGTAAGAGCATACCTCAAAGTGTTTTACAGCGCCTAAAGCTATCGGCTGTATTTCTAGCCCTAAAGGCTTTTCAGTCAGAATTAGCAAACTGTCATGTCCTGGTTCGCTCAGTTGTGGCATATATAAACCGCCAAAGCAGGATTCAGGAGACTTCACTCTCAAACTGTATTGAGGATTTGGGAAATATTTGGCAAAGCAGAAATCGATCTTTTCACCTCAGTATAGAATACCCACTGTCCCCTCTGGTACTCAAAGTCCCAAGTTGTCAGGCGGAAAGTGGTGACCATGGCTGCTTCCAACACATGTTTGGGGTGGTGTGCGATGGACATCAACCACCTAGAGCTATCGGCTGTAATTCTAGCCATAAAAGGCATTTCAGTCAGAAATAGCTAGCTGTCTTGTCCTGGTTTGCTCTGACAACATGACAGTTGTGACATATATAAACTGCCAAGGCGGAATTCATTCACCGCCACTGTTGAGACTGATGCGTTGGAGTGAGCATCATCTCCTCTCCCTGAGAGCGACATATTTCACAGGCCGCCTGCATTATGGTGCAGGACTACTGTCAAACCAAGGGCTGATACCGGGCGAATGGAGACTTCATCCTCAAACTGTACTGAGGATTCAGCAAAGCAGAAATCTATCTATTTGCCTCAGTAGGAAATGCTCACTGTCCCCTCTGTTATTCAAAGTGCCAAGCCCCACTGGGAATGGACACAATGGCACACAAATGCCCGGCAAAATGTAAATATCTCTTATTCATTCTGTCATATGCAAAGTCAGAGAGGACAGGGAAATGCTTCTAATAGTTGCGGCAACCAGCCATGGTTTCCGGAAATGATGGAGATGCTGTTGTACAGCTCACCATGGGAAATACCACTGAGAAGGGATCTCCTCTCTCAGGTGCGAGGCACAATCTGATATGAACCGAGGTTACATACATCACAAAGACAATTTCGTTAATTACTTGACCTAGTTTTTCCTCCTCACCCACATAAAAACTATATAAATTCAGCAATATATTCATACTACTTACTATAATGTCCTCCTCATTTTAACTTCATATCCGCTTTACATAAATACCCCTGCCATGTAGTGTATTGTTTGTATTTGTATATTAATTAGGGCTGTCAATCGATTAAAAATTTTAATCGAATTAATTACATGGTGTCCCGATTAATTAATCGCGATTAATCGCATATACAAATATTTGCTGAGAAAGCCCCTCATATAACAATAATTCAATACGTAATCATGAAATTATACATAGTTATCTTTAAATATTAAACAATTATATTTATATATGTATATATATAAAATAAAAACATATTCAGATAATTAAAATGCATTACATTCTTGTAGCAGAAGAGTTAATCATTGATAAAACAATATAAAAGTGGCTTTAGAATACAATGTATTGTTTACTACCATATTATTGATCATAAGTCAATCATTGGCATACAGTTCACAGCAATCCATTTCACAAGTGAATTTGTCAATCAGTTGGAGATTTATTATGAGGGCTTGTTTAAGGGTCCATCAATGTACACCTGCGTCAGACGTTCTTTTTTTTTTTTTTTTTAAACAAGCCAGGGGTATACATAGACCACAATACTACAGATATATTTTACAATAATGCCAAGACATTATATTCATTACATAGTGCAATGTTTTTCAGTGCTTTGGAGTTGTTGGAGGTACAAAGATTATTTAAATAATATATATATATTAAAAAAAAATCTCCAAAATACTACAGCGTGGGCACATTCCCAAAAAAGGTGAGGGGCAGGGACACGAGGGAGAGATAACTTACTATTATTGTACTAGGTGAATAAATATTGATGTTAAATGTTGTTAAATGTTAATGACGGCGCTGTCAACGTCACTCAGTTTGGCATAATGTCTACGATACAAACTCATTTTAACAGCACAGACCTACTCAATGTAAATATAATGAAGTGAAAATAATAATCTAATCGTTAAAAAGCACATTTCCAAATAAGTACATCAATTCCATTATTAAAGACTAGAAAGATTAAATGCCTTCTTACCGGTTTAGTGCATCTTGAATTAAATTTTTTTGTCTGATCTGGCAGTTTCGAGTAGGGCCTTCTCATTCATTATGACTGTAGAACTCCTGGCAGGTGTAGGTGTTCACTTTCACCAGGAGTTCACTTTTGATGAGCTCCACAGGTGCTCAGTTCCTTGTCTCGGTCCACGCAGTGGTCATCAGTGAAAACACCCTCTCCACGAACACGTTGGTGACAGGAAAGCTCAAAGCCAAAGATATCAGAGCTGTCATGTTTGGGGCACTGAACTGCTTCAGCAGAGCTGAACTTCAGTGGCATACCCTGCACTGTCCTTTTTTAGGGTCACCTTTAACTGGTTTTAACCATGTATATATTTTCTCCAATTCTTTATTATACGACCAAAGACACTTTTTCTTCTCGGGAGCTCCGGATAGACCCATTTTTCTGTTGCAGTTTTTTTCCCCAGTGTTTTCCCGCTCTGGCAAGAAAAAAAAGGCTGCGCTGCGCACGTTCAGTGTTTTCTTATTAACTATTTTTTATAGTGATTTTGTAATTAAAGGACGATTATAATATTTAAG